>NC_087205.1:58592641-58605141 GCF_015104395.2 Macrobrachium nipponense
CTCAACCCTTTGAGCAGGTGGAGGAGAGGATGAAGGAGTTCTCTCTCTCTTTGGCCCTCTAGTTTGTTCTTGTTCCATTTCTTCATGGGTTATTTGCTGAAGAGATGGAACAGACACAGGGAGGATTTCATCAACTGGAGAGGAGTCTATAACAGCAGGCACATCTTTCTTGGATAGGGGTGCTTCAACCCTAGCCGGCCTGTCACCTAGATCAGATGACTGGGTCTCAGTAGTTCTAGGTTTTTACTGCAGTAGAGGTGCTTTAGTTTTCATATGGGGCTACAGAATTTAGAGCCATAGCATAGGTCTTTGTCTGACCAATTAACTTCCTGGCGTAACTAATACTTATATGTTCAGCATTAGCTTTACATATAGCTGCCTCTTCATATTTATATTGGCTGCACTTTTTATTGAATGGGGTATGATTCTCTTCACAATTAATACATTTTGGATGTTTCGAACAAGGACCATGTTCAGGAGCCGAGCAATTATTACAAACTTTATTGTTTTTACAGAATCTGGATGGATGGCCATATTGAAAACAGTTGTAGCACTGCAGAGGTTTGGATAAAAATGGTTTGACTTTGACCCTTTCGTTTTCAAAATTGATGTAAGATGGTACATCAGTCCTCAAATGTTAAAATGACCATATTTGCCTTTGGAACCTTTTTTACCTTCCATACAGAAGTTGGACTGATTTCTAATATTTCTCTTTTTGTCAGTTCACAAAGGTCTCTATCAAATACCACTCCTTTACCATAACTAAAATTCATGTGTGGTCTAATTTCTTTTATCATATCATCTTTCTCGAATTTCTTCATTGTCAGCATGTATGACTGTGTCTTTGATTTAACATGAATTAGGACACTGCCTTTGCCAAACCTTGAGATGTTCCCCATGTCGATACAGCCAACCTTTTTTTGGATGCATCTGCTAAATTTGTAGTAATTATAATTTTCCTCCCTAGCAGTTACTACCAACCACATTGGAGGTTTTGGTGTTCTTTCAAAAGTGTCATCGTCATTCAAATTTGCCTGAGCCACTTGTACCCTTGATGGTCTGTAAATATCCATATTTTTAGGGCCCTGTCGTCAGTGCTCCCTTGACAATCTTTTTACAAATTGTTATGTTATTGATACTGCTGCTGGCTTTGAGTGCAGCTTCATGTTTTTCAAAAGTCAGCCATGCCTCCCATTTTTTCTCACTTTCATCGTAGTTCATCCTCAATTCTTCTATTTTGCCATAACTACCAAATGAAACAGAGAGCGTCTCAAGTGGAATGTGCTTTACATGCAACACCCTCAAACTATCCACTGTGTTCCCACAATGGTTTCTTTTCAATTTGTGATGACTACCCTGAGAGGTAGTACCACCACTGGAGCATTCCATATCCACGGTCAAGTTCATGTCACGGGTCGTCACCTGTGTCAAATCATCATCGGAGGGACCGGGGGTACTAGAATCCTTGTAGTTACTAGTCATAAAAACTTTATATTAAAAAAATTAGAAAAATTAAACCTGAAAATATTAAAAAAATATCATCAGCCTTTCATAAAGTTTATTCTTCCACCAATGGCACAAGTGAGAGCCGACTCCCAAATGTCCGCGTCCCTACCCTACCCCACTGGGGAAGGCACAACATGGTTAGAGTGGCGCAAGTGTAAGCCAAACCCGCTTGCTAGGACTGAGAATATTACAAGAATAAAATCATCCCCACCCTAACCATGTTATGGGCAAACCGGAAAGAATGCCAAGAGTCCTATCGCCAGGACTAGACCCCCCTGGAATCCGTGGTCCAGCCCTGAAGAATAGTTCCGCCCTTGAGTTATCAATCTGATATCTCTCAGGTCCGAACATTATTGGGTAGTTGATGATCCTACCACAGCTCCCACTATTTAGTTTCAGATATAAACCCAATCCCAGCTATGATATCTTTTCCTATTCGTCAGGTCCAATAAATTTTACAGAAGGTGGAAAATTCCACAATATTACTCCAAATGAAAATATACAAAAAAATATGAGACTCTTGGACTCAAACCCAGGAACTAATTCCTGGGGTTCAAGAGCCCCCTCACCACGATATGTGGCACATGGAACAAACTGCCACAAGAAGTTGTAAACAGCAACAGTGTGGAAAAGTTTAAAAGAAAGCTAGACAAAATCATAAGGACGCTGAATGAACAGTAAAGCCTGCTAAAGAGATAAGTGAGCACACGATGTCTCCTCGGATGGACTAACAAGTCTTTGAGACATCCTAATCTTTGTAACTCCTTGTAACTGTAATGTTGACTCTTGAATTTAAATGTGAAAACAACGCCGGTCCCAGACTGACTGGAATCACTGGATCCTCCAGAGGCGGCAGGGTTATTTTTAACATGATATTAACAAATTTGCAAAAAAGAAAAAAAAAAAAAAAAACCACAGTTTGCCCTGAACTGTGAGTCGGATAGTGTCGCTTGCCACACACTGACTACATAAAAAAAAAAAAAATAAATAAATAAACCGGAGAGAATTTTGCGCACTCCTCTGGACAAACAGGTATGCATCATTTTAAGAGAGTAGTTTCAAAAACTCTTCCGAATTATTTAAAATGCTACCTTCAACCTTCTAAAGAAATACTAAGGATATTCTTTCACAATTGTTAGTGAGGAATAACTTAGAGGATTAAAATAGTCACCTGACATTTCCTCCACATTCATTACCGTCGAAACATTTTCCATTTCAAAGTTATGTGATTCTGTAATTATGATAGAATCGTGTACCTACAATTTTCGCAGGCGCAAATGTAACTTAACTACCTGATGAATCAATATTTCCCTTTTTTAAACTCTTTTAATGCTATGTTTACCCAAGATCAAATTTAATTTGGAAAAACTTATGACTTTACTTGCCTATTTTTGGGGTATCATCTTTGTGCATAACTATTACCTGACCAAATGGACAGGGTAGGTCTTAATGAAAAATGGGTTATATGGCACAAAAGGTCCATCCAGTGAGTAAGTTTTGAACATAAGCAGGATTAGAATCGGATGCACATTTCCTTTCATTTTGTAACAGATGCGCAAATGACTCCTACATCTTTCACAAAACTCATTGCTTGTCGGTCTGCTGGTGGCAATACGGTGTCCTTGGCTTCGCTGAATGGGATTAAAAATAAAGAGCCCAAATGAATGAGGTGAGAAGACTAAGAATGTTCAAGAAGAGATACGGTGAACAGAGGGCAAAGGAAAAATGTAGAAATCAATATTTATTCCTCTTTTTTGACCACTGTAAGTGAACTGAAAAAGCAGCTTCTTTGAGTTCACTGTTTTCCATAAAATCTAACAAGGTATTTTCGAGGCCATACTCGGCAGGTGTTAATACCAGTAACACCGTTTTATGGCACGAATAAGATCCAGATTATAAGCAAACAAGTTACTCATCATACGCGCGGGTGGATGCGCGGACGGGGTTAATGGAGCAGATAATGATCTCAAGTGAGCTTCCGACGAGGCAAAATTTTTCGACACATTACTCAGCGCTTTCGCCATCTTGGTAAATGAAGAAAGGAAGCGACAGAGAAAAAAGGGGGTTTTGCATTCTATTTCAAGAGAACGAGGCAGTTCGTTAGCGAAAAAATATATGCTAATGAATGCTTGAAATGAGGAAAATTTTGGGGTGGAAAACCGTCATACATTTGGGATGAAAAGAGCTTCCTCGTCTTGAAAATCCAATCAAAACTTTTCGTTTTCATTTCATCCATTGCTGATATAATTGACTGGGGTCGGGAAGGTCGCTTTCGCTAAGATCTGTAACAAAATCCGATCGTAGTTTAAAGCAATTGTCACTCGTATCAGCGATCCTACATGGATAAGATGAGCGCCAACCAGAGGCAGTATCTACCCGTACAGCCAACCAGAGGCAGTATCTACCCGTAGCAGCTCTCTTATCAGGTAAAAAAACAACAAGCATTGTACCAATACTATTATCTTCTTGCGCGGTTATACGTAAAAATCGACCTTTATATGAAAAGAGACTTGAACCTAAATCTGGGTGTCTCGTACTATGCCGTAATGCATGTTCTTTCAGGAGGGGAACTAATGTTTTACGACTATATGTGATTTATTTCATTATAAGAATAGTTTAACCAGACCACTGAGCTGATTTTCAGCTCTCATAGGGCTGGCCCGAAGGATTTGATAAAATATCAGGTCTAGGCCAAAGGCCAGGAACTGGGACCAAATAGGTCATATAGTATAATACACAATAAATTAAAATTAAGTAAAAAAACTGCACAGAGGCATAGGCTTTCATACTAGAACACAAACAAGCAATAAATACATTTACTCACGTTTCCATACATACTTAAAAGGTTATTAAAATTAACAAATAGTCAAGAAACTTAAAAATTTGATCTAAAATTCATTAATTGCTCTGAGGTTTTTGTATATATACATACTTATTTTTATATTCTATTAATTGAATCAGAGTTTCTTAGAAACGTCATAATCGGAACCACTGAAAATGTGAGCGATTCTGACAAAATTTCTTTTATTGCTTTACTTCCAAAAGTTGACAGTCTCTGCTGGTCATACTTTGGACAATCACACAATACATGTCTGACAGTTATCAATACCTTGCACTCTGAGCAACCCGGAGCACGGTCACGTGGGCTGCTCATTAAGTGCCCATGTGTTGACGAGTGTGGCCTATAGTACGTAGACGTGTCGGGATTACTTGCGTGTGTCTTTCTCTCTGATATATGGAGCTCCATTTCGTAACGTCAGATTTTATTTGTTTTAGTTTATTACTTTCAGGTTCTTCGTTCCATATATTTTGCATTTATTTATTATGATTGTTTTTATATAAGCTACAGTGTCACTAATAGGGATGTTTATATCATGTGGACTGCTTCCTTGGCTGCTTTATCAGCTTCCTCGTTTCCTTTTATTCCGACATGGGCAGGGATCCAACATATTTCAATATTTTTTCCCTTTTTCTATAATGTATAGAGTAAAAAATTTATCTGTTGCACAATATTATTTTTGGGATTATAGCTATTAATGGCTTCTATAGCGCTTCTAGAGTCACTGTAAATCACGAAATTGTTAAAGGAGTGTTCTTTGTCATTTTTATGGCCAATGTTATTGCACATAACTCTGCTGTACTGAGGCATTAGGTTTTTGCGAGAACTGGCATGTTTTATCCTGGACACTGCAGCATATCCCACTCCTTATTCTGACTTGGATCCATCTGTATATATTGCATAATGTGAGCCTTTTTGGCTAATGTGCTCTATTGTATGTTGTCTCTGATGTTCTGGGGTATAGGAATACTTTTTTAATAAAAATTTTAATTTTGTGCAAATTTTTATTTTATTCATAATCCAAGGAGGAGGTAGTTTTACTATTGGAGGAATTGGATATTTATATTCAGTGACTCAAACAATCTTCTAGCTCTAATTGGAAAAGGTGGTGAATGATTGTTAATAAATACATCCCTTAGTTCAAATAATTTTTTGGTTGGTGAATCACTGACTGAATTCTTAGGCCACTTTTCATCGTTACTAACTCTATCTATGAGAGAGAGAGAGAGGTAGTTCACCACATTCAACTTGTAAAGAAGAGGTTGGTGATGATTTAAAAGCTCCTCTACATATTTGAAGTCCTTCATTCTGAACTGGGTCCAACATTTTCAGTACTGCGTTTGAAGATGAGCCGCATATTTCACTTCCGTAGTCATTGATAAACAGCACTGTTGCTTTACATAATAATGTAAGGGTTTGTCTATCAGCTCCCCAATTAGAGTTTGATAATTTTCTAATTAGATTCAATGCTCTTTTACATTTCACATATGTTATGTGGGCGTTCCAGTTCAAGTGAGTATCAAATACTAATCCTAAAAATTTTGCAGTTTGGCCAATTTGTATACTTTGATTTCTGATTTTCAAATCTATTTCTTCACCTTTCTTCCATCTTTTATCTTTATACAATATAACTGCTTGAGTCTTACTTATGAACAATCTAAATCCTACAGATGAGGTCCATTCATCTATTTTTATTATAGATTTGTTAATGATGCGCTCTGCATGTTTAATGCGAGATGCTGAATAATATACGGCAAAATCATCCATATAAAGGTTGCTTTTAATTCCGGTGGGTAGATATTTACTAATTTCATTAGTTGCTAAGGCAAAGAGTGTGCAACTAGAGCGGCAGCCCGGACCATTGAGATACAACGAACGAGATACTGGTATTAGGAGTAGACTGTGAAACTGACCGTCTGCCGAAAATATATGGATGGCTTACCTAACAAGCACCACTAATTGCTTGTTAGGTTTTGGGTCTAGATCCAACATATGAGGTACCAGATGAAACTAATATATAATATATCTACAGACTCTACTGATTATAGAATGACCAGTGACAGACATTTTGGAGGGTGGGTTCCCCCTGACAGACGCACTGAAAAGGGGGGGTTAATTGGATCTAGATCCGACTTACGAGATACCGAGTAAAATTTACACTACAATAGCACTGCACATCCTAGAATACTGTGGTGGTAATGACAGATATTTTAGGGGGTGGTTACCCCCTGACAGACGCCCCACAACGAGTGGGGAGGAGGAGACAGGATCTGCATCCAACATTGGAGATACCAAGTAAAATGTGTACTACAATTGCACTGCGCATCCTAGAATGCTGTGGTAGTAATGACAGACATTTTAGTGGGTGGTTACCCCCGACAGATACCCCACAACGATTGGGGAGGGGGAGGGGGATCCAGGATCTGCATCCAACATGGAGATACCAAGTACAATTTGTACTATAATAGTACTGCACATTCTAGAGTATAGCGGTGGTAATGACAGACATTTTAGTGGGTAGTTACCCCCTGATAGACACCCCATAACGAGTGGGGGAGGGAGGGGATGGTGGGGAGACAGGATCTCCATTCAACATCGGAGATACAAGTTAAAATTTGTATTACAATAGCACTACACGATTCCTAGAGGTACTGCCGTGGTAATGACCGTAAGACATTTTTAGCTGGGTTGGCCTCCCCCCTGAAGAGACGCCCCGCGCCACAACCAGTTGGGGGGCAGGGGTGAATGGGAGGGGAGACAGGAACTGCATCCAGCATTGGAGATACCAAGTAAAATTTGTACTACAATAGTACTGCAGATCCTAGAGTACTGCGGTGGTAATGACAGACATTTTAGTGGGTGGTTACCCCCTGGCAGATACCCCACAATGAGTGGGGAGGGGGAGACAGGATCTGCATCCAACATTGGAGATACCAAGTAAAATTTGTAATACAAAAGCACTGCACATCCTAGAGTACTGCGGTGGCAATGACAGACATTTTAGTCGGTGGTTACCCCTTCACAGACATAACCTACGATTGGAAGGGAGAGACGGGACACCTTGAAACGATTCAAAATCTATCGTAGACAATGTTAACATTAGAAATATAGTAATTATCTGAAAATCGTGAGCCTGATAAAATGTAAAAGGCAAAAAATTCAAGAAATATTGTGATGTTTCAGGATAAGAATTACTGCCGGAGTTATTTTTTTTGTTTTTAATTACTATTGAAGTATAGAATATTTCACTTCATTAATTCCATCACATCTATATAAAAAAAAACTATGTATGAAACTTACTAGACTTGGTCTACTTTCTATAGTTTCACACACAAACATATATATATATATATATGTATATATTTTATATACATATATGTTATATATATATATATATATATATATATGTAATATATTTATATATATATATATATATATATATATATATATATATATATATCTATATATATATATAAATATAATATAAATCTATATATATATATCATATATATATATATATATATATATATATATATATATATCCTTTATATATATATATAATATGTATACAATATATATGTTTGTGTGTGTGAAACTATAGAAAGTAGACCAAGTCTAGTAAGTCTCATACATAGTTTTTTTTATAAGATGTGATGGAATTAATGCAGTGAAATATTCCATACTTTAATAGGAATTTTAAAAAAAAATAACTCCGGCAGTAATTCTTATTCTGAAACATCACAATATTTTTCTTGAATTTTTTGCCTTTTATATTATTATCAGGCTCACGATTTTCGGATAATTACCATATTTCTAATGTTAATATGGCCTATGATAGATTTTGAATCGTTTTTAGGTGTTCCATCTCCCTCCCTTCCAATCGTAGGTTGTCTGTGAAGGGGTAACCACCCACTAATATATATATATATATATATATATATATATATATATATATATATATATATATATATATAACATTAGCACTATCCTTTGGTGTGGAGTTATTATTTCATACAAAGTAGTATT
Organism: Macrobrachium nipponense; assembly: GCF_015104395.2. NCBI lineage: Eukaryota > Metazoa > Arthropoda > Malacostraca > Decapoda > Palaemonidae > Macrobrachium > Macrobrachium nipponense. The sequence continues at coordinate 58,601,013 of NC_087205.1, forward strand.
TTATCTGAATGGGAGGGGCTCACAACAGCTACAAGTATGTGTGCTGAGCCATTTTTGAATAATTAAACCAGTCATATGGTGCCACTCTTAATTCCTTTACAAAAAGAAATGTAAGATAGTATTCCTCGTTTTAAAAGCGTCTTTGGTCCATTTTGTTTTTTTCTTGCCTATAGTTAGGGCACTGCAGCCATGTCGAGTTTCGTAGCCCGATGTGTCTTACCACTGAATTGTTCTTTAGTTGCTATTGGTTTCGTGTGGATTTTAATGAAATGAAAATTTTTTCAGATATGGGAGTTCGATTGATATTAGCGCCAAAGTCCCGTCATAAAGAGCCGTTTTTAACACCCGCACATTCACAAAGAGATGATGTATCACAAAACAAATAATTACTGAAAACGGAAATGTGAATGAATTGTTCAGGATAGGCTAACTATAATCATTAAAACATTTTCACTCCCATTCTATTCCCCCTCCCCCCTCCCGAAGTTGACGATCATACAACTTGGAGCTTCTGACTCCCAAATTAAGTTGCCTTATAAAATCCTTGTCAATTATCTAATAGTCCACTTATTTTCGGCTGCCTAACTCAAATTGATCTGTACGCTATCACCAAAGTATCAGGTACCATATATATTTCAGGGAAGAAAATCTAAAACTCAAATGAAAATTATACTTACGCAGTTTGATGTTTAAAGCCAGCAGAGTGTGTTTGTCTCTTAACTTCCCGCCGGCACACACCACAGGCAGCATATGTGATGTGTTTCAATACATTCTATCGATGCTGCCTTTAATGACCATTATTCGGCTAATTTTCTCCCTGGTAATATTTTTACTTTAATTGTTCATTATATCCAGTAGACAGGCACTAACATCATATTATATCCTCACGTCTGTTCAATGTATTTTCCATTGCTAATATAATTTATAAATATAATGCGTCTCCAGCAGTCATAAAAATCGGACAACCGAATGTGCAAATATGTCAGCTGTGTGCAAGGCATAGGGCGTCAATCACTGGAGTAGCGATCTCCCTGCCGAGAGTGACTTCGGAAGGCCATATTGAAAGGTCTCAGTCCAGCTCTTAGTACTATATTTTATTACTATTACTTTTTTTAATCTTTATTATTATTATCATTATTATTATTATTATTATTATTATTATTATCATTATTATTATTATTATTATCATTATTATTATTATTATTAGGGAAAAATTCTCTATCGTAAGAGTATATATAATGTTCTAAAGGGTCCAGAAAAATACAGTGTTCAAAGTCCGTGTATAATTTTTAAGACTTTACAAAACGCTTTCGAACCCTTCCCTGGGTTCATCTTCAGTACAAATGAACAATTAGTTACGATATGTACAGAGGTAAATTTAAAAACAAGATTCGTTGAAGATTGTTGACACCGGTCGTTAGCTCGTTAATGGGCCAGGTGATGAAGAAAGAGGGCAGTTAACTCCCACAAGGTGATTTCCTCTCCCATATCAATCCTTCTAGCTGCAATTCTGTTGGATCTCCGCAATAGTTGTTGCAACGTTGCAGGAAGTCCTTCATCCGAGGGTGTAGATTAGGCACCGTAACCAGACTCCCCTGGGGCAGCGGTTACCCGGACAGGGAGAGGCAAAGTGGAAGGAGCATCAGGAGAGGGAAAAACAAAGCCTGTGCTACAGTTAAAATCTTTTAAAAACATACTAGTATGAGATTCAGGGCCTCTGTAACACGGTTTTTTCGCAATAACTTTTTATCTATGCATTTCATAAATATAACGCTTATTCAGAATACATATTATATCAACACATAAATTTTGAGTGTATTCTGCACTACGTAGGTTGAATAAATTTGGTACTTATAATGTAAAAGTGACCTTTTTTGAAGACGGGCCAACTTACTCAGAGAAAAGGTTTCGAACGCACTCGTTACGTAACTTATGACAGCATTTCTTCCCTCTTTCTCGATGGATGATTGGCTATACGTAACGAAGGCTAAACCTCTGGCAACAATGACATACAAATTTAAATACAAGCAAAGCAGTACACCTTTATGAACTCTGGAACCTCTCCACTGATAATTGTCATAATGAACAAACCAGCAAAATATGTTAATAAATACAAAAACACTTCGATTATTAGACTAACTCCCAAAATAAGTTTTCCAAGAAATTACAGTCTACTTTATAGGTCACAATCAGATTGACAAGATGTAGGGAATAGTTGGTAATTTATCAAAACATAGTAGACAAGCTTGATTTGATAACTGCTATATCCAAAATCAAGCAATTTTTATTTATTGGCTATCTACCTATTTACTGAAAAAAATAGCCGGTACCGTATATTGGCTTTAAACCTTCACCAATAATTATCGTCAGAATGATGACTTCATGAGGCTCCAATCACTTTTCGCCTCGTTATAATTCAGGATAACACTGAAGGCTACCATGGGCATTGTTGGATTAGAAAATTTAACTTCTGGCTATAAAAACTAATTTCTGAGTAGTTTGTAAGAAGTGCTAAATGATCCTCAAGGATCCCAGCAGTTGGCCTAAACGTTTAATTCATGTATATTACTGCTATACTGTTGCGGCACTACTGCTACAGTAGTATTACTACGCTACCACTGATACCCCACCACACCCCCTATATGTATTGTCCGCCATTCATAAAGTCTTTGGGTTTCAGAGCGATAGAATTTCTGTCTGGTGGATGGGCGGGGCAACATTTAGTCAAAAGGTGTTTGTTTTTACCTTGCTTACGTAATGAATTTTTTTTCGACTCTGGCTCGTAATCATTGGCCATGCGTCGGCTAGATCATTTTTTACTCTATACAAATTAAAACTATCGGGTTTAGGTTATTGATAATGCTGACAAAATGTGTGTGGTTGGTTTGTATATATATGTCAACTTTCAGCTATATCCGATGCTTTGACAAGGAGCAAAGTCCAAAAAACCGTGTTACAGAGACCCTGAATCTCATAGTAGTAATATAAAAATTAACAAATGGGTCTTCGTTGACAAAAGACTTGTTTCCTTTGAAAGATTCTCCTAAACTTTTAGCAGCTCCCTTGACTAGCCGTCTGACATTTACATTGTTACTTTTAAAGATAATTTTAGCCGCGTTCCAGTTGGGTCTATGATAATTCCTGAATGCATTCAGGAATAATTATAGACCCAACTGGAATGAGAATAAAATTATCTTTAAAAGTAACAATGTAAATGTCAAACTACTAGTCAAGGGAGCTGCTATAAGTTTAGGAGAATCATTCAAAGGAAACAAGTCCTTTGCCAACGAAGACCCATTAGTTAATCTTTATATTACTAGTATGTTTTTAAAAGATTTTAACTGTAGGACAGGCTCTGTTTTTCCCTCTCCTGATGCTGCTTCCGCCTTGCCTCTCCCTGTTCAGGTAACCGCTGCCCCAGGGGAGTCTGGTTACAGTGCCCAATCTATGCCCTCGGATGAAGGACTTCCTGCAACGTTGCAACAACCATTGCAGAGATCCAACAGAATTGCAGCTAGAAGGATTGATAGGGGAGAGGAAATCACCAAGTTGGAGTTAACTGCCCTCTTTCTTCATCACCTGGCCCATTAACGAGTTAACAACCGGTGTCAACGATCTTCAACGACTCTTGTTTTTAAATTTACCTCTGTACATGTCGTAACTAATTGTTCATTTGGACTGAAGATGAACCCAGGGAAGGGTTCGAAAGCTTTTTGTAAAGTCTTAAAAATTATACACGGACCCTTAACACTTTGTATTATTGTGGACCCTTTAGAACATCATCATCATTCATTATTATTATTATTATTATTTATTATTATTATTATTATTATTATTATTATTATTATTATGATTATTATTATTATTATTATTATTATTATTATTATTATTATTATTTATTATTATTATTCATTATTAATTATTAATTATTAATTATTAATTATTAATTATTAATTATTAATTATTATATTATTATTATTATTTATTATTATTATTATTATTATTATTATTTATTGAAAAAGAAACCCACAAATTCAATTTGTAACTTGTTTACTTCTAAGTATTATTATTATTATTATTATTAGTATTATTATTATTATTATTATTATTATTATTATTATTATTATTT
>NC_087205.1:58615141-58630141 GCF_015104395.2 Macrobrachium nipponense
CATGATACGAACAACCGTAAAAAAATGATAAACGTACTTCAAGTCAAAGTATTGTTTACAATCAAGATAATTTTACGTAAAGTGCATGAGAGAGAGAGAGAGAGAGAGAGAGAGAGAGAGAGAGAGAGAGAGAGAGAGAGAGAGAGAGAGAGAGAGAGAGAGAGATCTGAAGCTTTTGCGTCGGAACATTTTCAAAGAGTTCTCTGTTGATTAGCTGATGCATACTAGTTAAAAACAATTCTGGTCTGCGCGCTTTAGAATCAATCGTAGCAAGACTAACGTATTTGTTTCTGAGGAGATGATTAGTAGATGTTTTTCAAGATATATATATATAATATATATATTATTATATATATATATTATTATATAATTATATATATATATATATTATATATATAATAATAGAAGGCTGGTTAAATAGGGTCAAGACCTCTACGGTGCCCGACCCCCCCGATAGCGGTAGTTTTAGCTGCATTACATATGCAGATAGAAGCTGATCAATAATAACTACCCGGAGCTAGCAATGTATAGATATGAACATAGTGAATGCGATTGGAAACAGTAAGTGAACTTCTTTCCAAAGTTTTAGGACGACTCTCAAATAAACAGTGGTTGACGTTTAAGTAAAATTGCATGACAAACCTTGGGTAATCATTCATAAGGGTACGTTTGCCACGGTAAAGGAAGTGTTATTAAACGCGCCGTATAGAGCAGTATAACTTAGAAATAACCGAAAATTTACGTACTAGTCGCTTTTTTTTCTTCTTTTGCCCTCCTTTATGGAAATGATGAATATTAAACGGTCCATTAGAATACGGACCGATAGGCCTAGATATTCCATTTCGATGGATGATTTATTTATTGGCTTCATAGATAAGAGAAAAGAGAGAGAGAGAGAGAGAGAGAGAGAGAGTTTGCGTAGTTCATCCTTCCTTCCATTAATTAGGTTATTGTAAGACCTTATCTAAGAAAGCACTGAAGGTGAGCCAAATTAATCATGTATGCGAAGATAAGACATCATTATAATTTCAAATGTAACTTTGAACTTGACTGGTTGGCTTGTCTGAAGATTTCCGCCGTGATGTGTGTAAATCTATCTATCTATCTGTCTAGATATGTATGTATTAGGGCTGTTGCCTTGTATAATAAGGCGCCCTATGAGGTAATGTTAGACTTGCGATAATCTTACGCTAAGTCGGTTGGTTATGCACTTCCAAACTCATTGGAGTGTCTTGGGGTTTCATGATAACTAACGAAGTAAGTATCTTCTTTCGTTATGACGACGATGTGTTAAACTCGTGATGATATCTTTCTGATGTGAGGTTTCTAGTAGAAAACACGAAGTATAAAAAATAGTTCTATTCTCTGAGATTACATGATGAATATAGGATTGCACAGGTCTGCCAATGACGATGGCTTGATCGCTTCTGCCAATGATGATGGCTAATTCTGTTCTGACTACCATCTCGGTTACAAGTCATAAAGGAAGCAGACAGTAGCTCGAACATATGAACATACATACAAAATGAGACACATTAGAAATCACGTAGGCCGTTTGAATTATAGGTCGCGGTAGTTGTCTCAAGCAGGAAGCTTGGACTAATGTTTCAAAACAAATGAATGACCACAGGTGACGGCATGTCAACTTAGCCTACTTTATTGTATACGCAATCTTAGAATACTTTATCGTCTCTGGTCTGATCACATTCCTGCAAGCAATCTGGTTGACCTCTTTAGTTTTAGTTTTTTATATATATGGAATAACATTCCATATTTTTATTATGTAATCACTTACATATGCAAGTATTTATGTAATGGTAATAACCACAATGCTCTCTTGACTTCTCTATTTCTTCACAATATTTAGATACGCTTGTCACCACGAAGCCTAAAATCAAAATGAAGGACTCAAAGAAGAAATTCTGACTCCCGTGGCAGGATTCGAACCCGTGGTAAATGCTTTATCTCTTATCTCGGGGAAACTGTGCTTCCCGTTCCTCATTAACCCACCTTTCCCATGACAGCTCATTTTTACGTTTGGAACACGTAGCTCTTTTTCTGAAATTTTTATCACACCATGAATTATATACAATCATTAAGCTACAAATGTCGTATATAAATCACGGTGTGATGAAAATTTTGTAAAAAGAGGTATTCCAAACGTACCAATTACTTGAATTCGATATTAAACGACATTTGTAGCTTCATGATTATATATAAATATACATATATATTTATACATTATATATATATATTATATATATATATATATATATATATTATATATATGTAGATATATATATAGATATATATATATAAATATAGATATATATATATATATATCATATATATATATATAGATATATAATATATATATATATATATATATATATATATATATATATATATATATCTCTATATATCTATATATATATAGTATATCTTATCCTATATCTATATATATATATCTATATATATACTATATATATATATATATATATATATATATATATATCTATATATATATAGATATATATATATATAGATATATATATATATATAATATATATATATATATATATAGATATAGATATAGATAAAGTATTCGATAAGATATAGATATAGATATAGATATAGATATAGTATAGATAGATATAGATACTATATATAGTATATATAGTATATATCATATCAGACCCCGGATATATATAATATAGTATCTATATATATATATATATATATATATAATATATAATTATAAATATATATATATATTTATTGGAAATATATTGCTACTTTCAAAATGCATATTTCCCATTTTCGATTGTATAAAATATTGTGTATAAGATTTTGTGCAACATTTTTTCAGATTCCTAGATAGCTTAGAGATGGGATGTTTTAAATGTGTGTTCAGATTTCGCATAACATAATGTAAAAGAATATATATATAACGTAGAATGAAGAAAGAGAGAGAATATCTTTGTCCGTTCAAAGCTAGAGTTGTTTTTCCTAATCTGTCAACACGTTTGATAAGCGAGCTCGAATCTTCAATGTGTTTTGAGATTCTGTCATCAAGTAAGATAAGGGCCTTCTGCTTCGGTCGATCGAGTTGAGTACGTGTCTTTTTTTTTAACAGACTGGTCTCATACGTGTATGTCTTTGTCAAAGCCACGTGCAGATTACACATTTTGTATGTAAAGTTGCGTAAGATTTCGAAGCTTCTGGAAGGATTATTGCCAAAAACGTTTTTTGTCATCCACTGTCCAGCTTCCGTAAGGAAGAGAATTTCATTAGAACTTAGATACCCGAGGCGTTCACATCTCTCTCTCTCCCTCTCTCTCCATCGCATAGCACTTGATTTTAAAGTAACGTAACGATTTCGTACTTATTTGAATGGTCACTTGTAACTTGAGAATTTCAGATTTGATATTTCTTAGAGTTTGTTTAGTGTTATTTAGTGTTTTTTGTGGAATCTGAACAAACATTGTTTCGTAACAGCGCCTGGTTTTGTGCAAGTGTGAAACAAGCCTGCCGCAAAGAAAGAAGTTGGTATACCAAAATGGTAAAGTGTGTTACATTTTTATTAGTTGCAACTAATAACTGATAGGAACAGTGGTTAGATAACAACTAATAACTGAAAGGAACAGTGGTTTGGTAAAAACTAATGGTTACAATATTTTGAGTGGAAAGATTTACACTTTTTACACATTGCAAATTTTTGTGTTTTGTGTTTGTTTCATTTTTGTGCATTTGTTCATTTTCTTATTGAAGTGTGCCTTTTTATTTTCTGTGTGATTAATACTTTTTGCAAATTTTAATAATTTCCACATTGTTCTGTATTTTCACTTGCATTCACAATTTAATTAACTTAGTTATTTTCATTGCTTAGTCATTGCACATTTAATTAAATTCGGCACTTGTGAATTAATTTGCATTTACTTAGAATTCTTTTCAAGTTTTATTTTTGTTTAGCACTTGTGAATTAATTTCCATATTTCAATTATTGCCTAACAATTTTGAATTTTGATTGAATTAATTTTCTTGAATTTTGTGATAAATTAACTTTGATTTAATTTTACTTAATTTGATTTAAGAATTAATTAAACTTTACTTTGTTTTCCAGTAACAGTAATTTTCCCTGATATTGTGAATTTCACTTATAAATTTTGAGTTTAATAATAAATTTTTGTATTTAAGATTTTTATAAGTGTTTTCATTTATATACCAGTACATTTGCATTTGATTATATTGATGTTAGATAGAAACATAGAGTGGTAATTGATCTGTTTTCCTTCATTAACTTGAAGTGACTTAGAACCAAGGAAGTACTTAGACTTTTGAAATCAGGGAAATACTTAGACTTTTAAAGTTGTTGATGGAGTGATGCCCTTGGATTAATTTAATTACTTACAAGATTACCTCACACCTGTTTTTGATGAACTTAGTCTGATTTTCTGCAATACTGGTAAGTGTTAAGGGATCACTGTTGCCTTTAGAGTATTCAGTCGTTTAATACCTGTGATGAGGGTTCAGGTGTCTGGCTTTTGTAAGGTATCAGTTAATGAATGGTAAGTGTAGTAACCAGATACTTAGCACATCGTCACAATATATATATATATATATATATATATATATATATATACATATATATATATATTATATATTATATATATATGTAATATATATATATATATATATATATATATATATATATATATATATAATATATATATATATATATATTGGATATGCAGGAACTTCCATATACATACAGAACCTCAGGAAAGCCGAAGACACATGATGAGATGAAGGATTTATTTGAAACGTTTCGCACAAGGAACTTTGTGCATTATCAGTCTGTTAAAATAAAAGTACATTTTAAATTAATAAAAGCAAAATACAAATAAAAATTACAATCTAAAGTTTAAAATTTTAAAATTATAATTCAAAAATTAGCATAATTCAAAGTTAACAGACTGATGATGCACAAAGTTCTTTGTGTGAAAGTTTTCGAATAAATCCTTTATCTCATCAAAATGTCTTCGGCTTTCCTGAAGACACATATATATATATATATCATATATATATATATATATATATATATATATATATAATTTATACATACATACGTATGTCAAGCGTAAAACTTTTACATGCCATCTCACAAGTCAAAGGCAGTTCGATTGCTATTATATTTTACACTGTAAGCAAAATTCGCTTCTACAATTTTTCCTCTCACCACAGCGTTTGGGGGGAGAATACTTGAGTCCCCTTTCCTTGTTTGAGTTGACTGCTGAAACCTTAAATTCCAGGTGCAGATCATGAAAGAATACAAATCCTTGCCCGAGGCAAGTCAGTTTGCAGAGGCAAATAACTGACCTTATGCGTGGTGCCATCTTAGAACTTGGGCCATGTTGTTGCCCATGCCCGTGCAAAAGACCATGCAGTGGCACTTGGTCTTACCAACACTAACACCATCTTAAGAATTTGTTGGACGCTTGTCCAGGTCTCCTGTCGCTTCCCTCCCCCCTTTGCTCTCTTGAACTGCCCCATCTTAGACACACGTGGCTGTAGTGGGCTCTAGTATACTTTTGCTGCGACCTTATCTACTTGCCCTTCCCATCACGACCCCTCCGCCGAAGTACGAGAAACCAAACCTCCTAACGAAGGTTAAGTACGGGTTTAAGGTTCTTAGTCAGTCACGTCCCTGTAAACCTATTACTATTTTTGTTTCCTTTTCATTGTGCAATATACCTACAGTGAGACCTTTACCTATTTGTGCTGTTTCAAATTGCAACACATTTAAGTGAAGTGTAACATAATTGCTAAATTTCGAATTACTGGAACCGAGTTCATTCTTGGCATCCTCTGTGCAACTCCTCGATTCCTTAATCAGAAGACTCATTCCAGATAAGTAATCATAGATGGTTTCGTTTACAGATTAGGAGTGAGTTAGCTGTGGATCTGTATATCATCTTGTGTACGTAGTGGCTTCCACACTATAGGCTAAACTCTTTTTACGGTGTCCTTTGTAGCGGCCTTCCATTGTTTTCCTTCAAGAATACCCCATTCATTGCTTCTTTCATCTTGTACTATTAAGGGACTATTGTTACCTGTTCCAGTTACGCTAACCCCTTCTGATAATGTGTTTTCTTTAGTAAATGTGATTAAGTTAGACCCCAGAGTTAACCTAATCACCTAATTTTGAAGCAGGCCTTTGTTAATTTCTCATAGGTAGTTGTATCATTTAAAAGTTCACTGATCTCTTCTTGGTAGAAACTCTTGTCCATTAACACAACTTTAATGTCTTTTATCTGATCTGGTGATTATAACGTCTAGTTTGCGGAGGCATCACCTAAAGGCATATTACCCCAAGAGCGTTAGGGAAATATATACTGATTTAGAGAAATAATTAGATAAAAGCTGAAACTTGGCACACATGTAGGGTTGTGTGACTTGAACAACATGTCAAAAGTCCCACGGCCTCCCGCGCTTGCGTTAGCCGCCATAATGGAAAATAGTCGTCATATTGGAATTCTCTTAAAATTCAAATATCTCGTAAAATAATAGTTTTATGAAAAAATACCACTCAATAAACGTTGTTCACAACTTTTTTTTTTATAGCACTGACTAGGTCATTTTACAAAAATATGTAAATTTATATGGAAAAAAGCAAAAATATTGAAATTTAAGTAATAACTTATTTTTAAAGACAATTTCCACAGAAATGGTAGCCTGTATGAAAAAAATGTATCTAAACAAAAGTTGTAGAACAAACTTTTCCTTTCGAAATAAATATACAAGTTTATGCATATTTTAAAAAATAAGGGAGTTATGAGGGGAAAATAAGCAGAAACCCAAAGGGTCACGCATAATCCAACATTATTTTTTTTTGTAAAAAGATAATAAGCTTAAAGTTGCGAACATTCTGCTAAATTAGTGAACAACAATGTCCTTATAAACATCATTATGTTCTTCTCAATAATGATATTGGGAATTACAGTGAAAGGAACTTATGCAAATAGGGTGCCGGGAAAAACATGATTTTTATAATAATGAACCATGTCGGACAAACCTTTTGTGTAGAAATTATGATACATACCGAGATTCTATTTTAATATTCATATTCTATATATTATTATATTATATATATATATATTATATATATATATTAATATTATATGGATTTATGTACATTTATATATATATCTATAAGTATTATATAAGAATGATATATGATATATATGTATAATAATATACTATATATATGTATATATATATATATATATATATATAGTATATATATATATATATATTGTTACGAAGTGCCAAGTATCTGGTTACCATGCATCAAACATTACCTCACAAAAAGCCAGTCACCTGAACCCTCATAACACGTTTAAACGACTGAATACTCTAAAGGCAACAGTGATCCCTTAACACTTACCAGTATTGCAGAAAATCAGACTAAGTTCATCAAAATCAGGTGTGGGGATGGGTAATTGCTTGTAAGTAATTAAATTAATCAAGGGGCATCACTCCATCAACAACTTGTTAAAAACTCTAAGTATTTTCCCTGATTTCAGAAGTCTAATACTTCCCTGGTTGTTCTAAGTCACTTCCAGAAAATTGAAGGAAAGCAAATCAATTACCACTCTATGTTTCTACCTAACATAAATATAATCATAATTAAATAATATTATACTGGTGTAAGATAAAGAAAACACTTATAAAAATTTTTTAAATACAAAAATTTATTATTAAATTCAAAATTTATAAGTGAAATTCACAATATCAGGGAAAATTACGTGTTACTTGAAAACAAAGTAAAATTTAATTAATTCTTGAATGAAATTACGTAAATTAAATCAAATTAATTTATCACAAAATTCAAGAAAGTTATTCAATCAAAATTCAAAAGTATTAGGCAATAATTGAAAATCTGAAATTAATTCACAAGTGCTAAACAACAACAAAACTTGAAAAGAATTCTAAGTAAATGCAAACTAATTCACAAGTGTTAAATTTAAAGGTGTAATGATAAAGCAATGAAAATAACTAAGTCAATTAAATTGTGAATGCAAACGAAAATATAAAATAAAAAGACACACTTCAATAAGAAAATGAATAAGTGCACAAACAATGGAACAGACACAAACACAAAAAAAAAATCAGCAATGTGTAAAAGTGTAAATCTTTTTCACTCAAAAACACTGTAACCAACAGTTTTTACCAAACCTTCGTAATATCGTTTATCAGTTAACCACACTTTCTATCCGTTATTAGTTATTAGTTAACCAAACACTTTTCTGATTAAATTTTAGTTATTAGTTAAACACAATTCCTATCCGTTATTAGTTATTACCTAACCGTTATTAGTTGCAACCAATAAAAATATAACACCTTACCTTTTTGGTATACCAACTTCTTTCTCTCTTGCTGCAGCTTGTATATTACACTTTCACAAAAACCAGGCGCTGTTACGAAATGTTTGTTCAGATTCACAAAAGAAAAACTAAATAATACTAAATAAACTCTAAGAAATATCAAATTCGAAATTCTAAAACGTTACAAGTGACCAATTTAACGTTACGTTAATATAATCTCAAGGATGTCGAAAGAGAGAGAGAGAGAGATAGAGAGAGAGAGAGAGAGAGAGAGATCTGACTGCCTCGAGGTCTCAAGATAGAATGAAATCTCTTCTTTTACGGAAATTCGACAGGGCAGATTGACCCAAAACGTTCTTGTCACGAAAGCTTCCAGAAAGTTCTGAAATCTGATGCAATCTCACATACAAAAAGTGCAATTCCCACGTGGGACTTGACAAAGATATACGCGTACAAGACGAGTCTGTTAAAAAAAAAAGAAAGACACTACTCGATCGAGACGTAGCTTCCAAAAAGACAAAGAGAATCTTCTCTCTCTTTACATTCTACGTTAATATATATATAGTATCTATAAGAACATGCATGCGAAATCTGAACACACATTTTTAAACATCCTATTCTAAGCTATCTAGGAATCTGAAAAAATGTTACACAATCCACAAGACATTTCAAAGAGGGGAAACATGCATTTTGAAATTAGCAATATATAATATACCTCCCCCCAGAGGATTTTTATCACGGTGTTGAATCCAACGATTCGCAACGAGATAAATAATCAGCAACTACATTGTTTTTGCCACTAATGTGCTGCACTCTTAAGTTATACTGTTGCAGACATAAAGACCACCTGGTCAGTCTTTGATTATGATTTTTCATTTTCTGGATAAATGATAGTGGATTGTGATCAGAAAACACTAAAATTTCTTCATTCCTAGGTCTATTCACATAAACTTCAATTTTTTCAATGCGGTGATTAGGGCTAAAGTTTCCTTCTCAATTGTCGAATATACTTTCTGATGTTTTTTTTCAATTTTGTAGACATGAAGCACACAGGATGGTAGATATTCTTTTCATCTTCTTGAAGTAGAACAGCTCCAACACCACAGTCTGACGCATCAACTTGTATCACAAATTCTTGTGTTGAAGTCTGGAGCTCGAAGTACTGGTCTTGAAGTTAAAATGGCTTTTACCTTCTCAAAGGATTCTTGACACTCTGGAGTCCAAATAAACTTGGCTTTGGGACTAGTCAAGTCTGTCAAGGGAGCTACTACGGCTGAGAAATTTGGGCAAAAACGACGATAGAAACCAGCCATGCCTAAAAATCTCGTAGCTGTTTCCTGGTAGTAGGTGGGGTAGCCTTACGGATACCTTCTACATTAGCATTTACTGGAGCAAGAAGGCCTTTCCCATTTCTTCAAACCCAAGATACTGTACAGTTGCCTTTCCAAACTCACTCTTCTCTAAGTTGACTGTTAATCCTGCTTCTTGTAGTTTCTTGAAAACTTTCCTCAAAATCTTCAGATGTTCTTCCCACGTTGTAGAGTAAATCACGATGTCATCTAAGTATACACCTACTCCTTCTATTGATCCTAGCAGTTGATCCATCACTCGTTGAAATGTTGCGGGTGCATTCATCAGACCAAACGGCAGAACAGTATACTGATATAGTCCAAATGGAGTAATAAAGCTGACAGCAACTTGGCATTCTCATCTAAGGGAATTTGATAATATCCTTTCAACAAGTCTATCTTGGAAACAACTTGGCTTGCCCAATATTATCAAGTAACTGATCTTATAAGAGGCAAAGGATAATTATCAGCCACACTGATAGAATTCAGCTTCTAAATCAAGTACACATCCTAAAGGAACCATCTGGTTTCTTCACCAACACACACGGAGAACTGAAGTGACTTGAACTGGGTTCTGCTAATCCATGTTGCAGCAAATACTCAACTTCCTTCTTCAAAACATCTCGATGATATGGTGATAAGCGATAGGCTCTTTGCTTGAAAGGTCTTCCATCTTCTTGAATCTTGATTTCATGCTTGGTCAGGTCAGTACGTCTAGGCACATCTGAAAAAAAAATTTCTTTGAAAAAATCTGTAAAACAAAAACCTTCTAATTACGTCACTTAAGTCTTCACCTTGTTCAACACTCAGTGTTTCAGTTTATCCTCCAAATTTTTCAAAATTGAAGAATTATTCATCTTGCTTGCAGCTCCCAATTCGTAGCCATCATCGTCTTCTGTAGATAAAGTTGTCTGGGTTACTGACACAGTTTTCAGTTTTAGTTTCTGAGAAATAAGGTTTCAAGAGGTTCACATGTATCTTCGGTTGTTTTCTTCTTCTTTCTGGTGTTTCAATCACATAAGTTCTATCACTTAACTTCTGAATTATCTTGTAAGGACCTTGAAATTTCATATAGTAGGGGAATCTCTTAACAGGTAAGAACACTAACACTTGTTGACCAACACTAAAACTTCTTAGCTTAGTCTTAGCATCAAATCTCCTGTTTTCATTTTCTCTTGACTCATTTTCAAGTTTTCTAAAGAGAATTTTCTAATCTTCTTTCTTTGAACCTTTTCCTTAAGTTCTTTACATACTCTCCTTGCTTTCCTCTTGATTTTCTTCCCAATTTTCTGCAAGAATCTTCAACGGTCCTCTCACTTCTCTTCCAAAAATCATCTCATTAGGTGAACATCCCATACTTTCTTGATAAGCATTCCTAATTTCAAACAACATTAATGGTAAACCAACATCCCATTCTCTTCCTGACTCAGAACAATACTTTGTCAGCATACTTTCAATGTCTGATGGAACCTTTCTAAGGCACCCTTGAGTTTCTGGATGATAGGCAGTGGATAACTGTTGTTTCACTCCTAACAAATTCATCACATCCTGGAATAACTTTGAAGTAAAGTTTGTTCCTCTGTCACTTTGTACTATTTCTGGTATTCCAAACTTGAGAAAAAAACTACCCCAAGTTTTTCAACAACTATCTTGCAGATATGTTTCTAACAGGGATTGCTTCTGGATACCTTGTCACAGGACCCACATTTAATGTCAACAGATACTCATTTCCTTTCTTTGTCTTCGGCAATGGTCCAACCATATCTATAATCACTTTGCTAAAGGGTTCTCCTCTAACTTCTATAGGTTGTAGGGGGGCTTTCTTGATGGTTTCATTCGGTTTTGTCCAGCTATCTGGCAGGTATGACACTCACGACAGAACCTGCTAACATCTTTGTGAAGTCCAGGCCAGAAAAAATATTTCATGATCTTCTCCACAGTCTTCCTGATTCCAATATGTCCAGACTCATGAGCTACTGCAACCACTTGCTTTCTCAATGGATATGGAATCAAAATTTGATGATATTCGCCCCATACAGCATCTCCTGGTATATCTGTAGGTCTATACTTCCTCATCAGTAAACCTTCCTTCAGATAGTAACAGGTAGGAGTTTGTTGCATCTCTTCTCGATCAACAACTCTGAAGAACAAATCAGTTAACGATGCATCCTTCTTCTGCAAGTCCATCAGCTTCTCTCTTGTCACTTGACCACTCAAGGGTTGAATTCTCAATATCTGCTAAACTCAGCATACTGTAGTTTCTCTACTGTCTTCAGTAACACTTTGACTACTCGGAGCCTCTTCAGGAACATCAGGTTCTTCTTCTTCATCGTTGTCGTCTTCTTCATCTTCTTGGGAAATCTCTTCTGGGTCAGTACTATGGGAAACTTCACTTCCCTGGAATAATTCTTCTAAGCACAAAGATCCTTCACTTCATCCTTCTTGGGTGTGTAAATCCTCAGTTTCTTCACTTACAGTCGTAGTCCTCTTCATACTTCTGGTAGTTACACAACTAGGAAACAGGTGGGGGTTATTCTTCTCCAACTCTACTGTAGGACTAATCCTCAATGGTTTGTCTGTCACTACAGGACAAGGAATAAATGCACGCCACCAACTTCATTCCCCAACAGAACATGTATACCTTTTACAGCCAGTGAGTCCTTTACAGCAAAATCAACATTCCCTGTCACCAATTCACATGACAGGTGTAAGCGGCATATAGGAGTTACTTCCTCTCCTCCTATACCCTTCAAAATAACTGAATCTCCTGTGAGACTCTTCTCCAACTGAGGGTGAGAACCACGTACTACCACACTATGGTTACTCCCTGTATCACGTAATATCTTGACTGGTACCTGCATACTTCCTTCTTGAGTTGACAGCATACCCTCATTGATATATGGCTTAAAAGCCTCACATGCGAAGCCACTCACTGCTTGAGGTAACATTTCCACTGGTTGCTAAACATTCAGCTTGTTTAGTTTCATTCTTCTCTGGAGTCTGATTCTTTCCCGCACTGCTCTTCGTAGTTTTGTTTCACCTGGTCACCTTTTTACAACTTGACCAACTGGTTTTGACTGCTGTTGATTCCGGTAACACTCTTGACTGTAGTGTCCTACTATTGAAACAGACAACATTAGGTTTCTGTAATTGTCTTGAAAAACTGGATGAGGATTTCACATTAGTTTGCCGAGTTGTATTACCTTGTGTACTCTTAGTAGTATCACTGGTAGGTTTCCCATTAAATTTGTTCCTGTTATTTGGAAAAGACTTAAAACCTGGGTGTTGTTGACTCTGGTACTTGACATTGTAATTACGCTTACTACTGATTATATTGTAGTCTTCACTAAGTGTAGCAGCTTTGTCAAGTTTCTTCACTTCTCTCTCTCTTAAATAAGTTCTTATATGTTCAGGAATTCCCTTAAGATACTGTTCAAGAACAAGTAAACTCTTCTAACTCTTCAAAAGTTTTAACTTTAGCAGCTTCTACCCAACGTTTAAAACACCTTCTCACTTTGGTAAGCATAATCTAAGGAAGAATGTTCCCTTATCATCTTTTCTCAAATTTCTGAATCTTTCATTGTAGTACTCTGGGGTCATCTGGTAAACTTGTAGCTCACTGTGTTTAAGTACCTTGTAGTCTTTACACTGATCAGCTGTTAAGGCAAGATAAGCACTTCTCCCTTTACCAATTAAGATACTTTGTAGCAAAACTGACCATTTATCCTCTGGCCATCCCATACCTGAAGCCACTTTCTCAAAGTGATCAAAAATCTCATCTGGAGCTTCTTCAGTAAACTTAGGGATTAACTTCTGTACTCTCACTACATCAAATATAGGTCTTGATTACCTTGGTTAGGGTTAGACGGTATTACAGGTAATGTGGAACTAGCTCTTATTAATTCCATTTCCCTTTCATGTCTTGCGATTTCTTCTTTTCCTCTTCTGCTGCTTTTTCTTCTTCTCTTTCTCTTCTTTCTTGTTTTTCCCTGTCTACTCTTTCTCTCTTTCAGCTTGCATTCTCTCTCTTTCAGCAGCATTTTTTAGCTTAATCAAATTCTCTTCTGCTTCAATGCGTCTAAGCTCTAACTCTGCATCACTTTTCATCTTCTTTCTGCTTGCTTATTTATGAGATCAGCACGTGCTACATTCAACAACTCTTGAGCCAATTCTAACTCATCTTCATCAGTTATTCTACCAGAGTTTATCAATGATTCCATAGCAATACATCTTATTTGTGCCTTTACCATACTAGTAGACACATAACCACCACATGCCTCTGCTAAAGCGCTCCACTGTGCTCTAGACAGAGTGGTTTCAGACAAAACTTGGATGGAAGGGGCTGCTAAAAATTCCTGAACATTGAACTGAGCCATTTTCCTCTAAGTTATCAACTTACAATTCAATACAATAAATGCAAAACAAAATCTATATGGCCACTCTCCTAACAAAATATATCCCTAACACCACCCAAGTATATTCTAGAGTGATAATGAAATCTGCTTTCCCGGGTTTCTGGGCACCATTAAACAATGTTACGAAGTGCCAAGTATCTGGTTACCATGCATCAAACATTACCTCACAAAAAGCCAGACACCTGAACCCTCATAACACGTTTAAATGACTGAATACTCTAAAGGCAACAGTGATCCCTTAACACTTACCAGTATTGCAGAAAATCAGACTAAGTTCATCAAAACAGGTGTGAGGTAATCTTGTAAGTAATTAAAATTAATCAAAGGGCATCACTCCATCAACAACTTTAAAACTCTAAGTATTTCCCTGATTTCAGAAGTCTAAGTACTTCCCTGGTTCTAAGTCACTTCAAGAAAATTGAAGGAAAGCAAATCAATTACCACTCTATGTTTCTACCTAACATAAATATATCATAATTAAATATAATTACTGGTGTAAGATAAAGAAAACACTTATAAAAATTTTAAATAAAAAAATAAAAAAATTTATTATTAAATTCAAAATTTATAAGTGAAATTCACATATCAGGGAAAATTACTGTTACTTGAAAACAAAGTAAAATTTAATAATTCTTGAATGAAATAAGTAACATTAAATCAAAATTAATTTATCACAAAATTCAAGAAAATTAATTCAATCAAATTCAAAAGTATTAAGCAATAATTGAAAATCTGAAATTAATTCACAAGTGCTAAACAACAACAAAAACTTGAAAAGAATTCTAAGTAAATGCAAATTAATTCACAAGTATTAAAATTTAAAGGTCTAAAAATAAAGCAATGAAAATA
>NC_087205.1:58635141-58650141 GCF_015104395.2 Macrobrachium nipponense
ATAGTAATCCCTCCACGCTGATGTAGAAATACCCACTGTAATATTTTCAATGTAATTGGATGATCAGTACTGAAAATTTCTAGTGCCTGTAATGCACTTTTGGAATTACAAAAGATGGTGATATTAGTAGAATTCTGGAGGGTTGCATTATGTTCCAATACTGTTAAAATTCAAGACAGTTCCGCCGTGAAGTTCGATGCTGCGGCTAAAATCATCACTAAAAACTCCATATCCGACCCAATCATCAGTTTTGGAGCCATCGGTAAAAACAAATATAGAGCCTGAGTGCTCTTCAGTATGTTCTAAAATAATCCTCTGATTTCTGTATCTGATTTTTACAAAATTTAATTACAGGTAATTTCCATGCTGGGGTAATCGGTAAATTAACTGGACATACAGGATTTCTTAACATGTTCATTATTTCCGAGACCTTTTTTTACTCTAAAACTAAAAGGCTTAGGAAACCTTGAATGATTTTCATAAAGGTTATTGAAAGAATTTCTATTTGCTGCTTTAGAGGCTTTAGAATTGGTGATTCTCTGAACCCTAAACCAATACCTGATAACTGATGACTGGCGATATAATTCAAGTAGGATTTCTCCCGCATCAATTAATAAACTTAAGATGGGGGAAGATCGGAAGGCACCCGTTGCCAAGCGTATACCAGCATGATGTACTGAATCTATGATAGCAAGATGATTAGATGATGCAGAAGAATATATTTCACATCCATAAAGTAACTTTAAAATAACAAGCGATTTGTGCAGTTTTATAACTGTCAGCCTGTCTGCACCCCAGTTAAGAGAAGAAGAATAGTTGGATGAAAAGGAAAAGAAGAGGAGGAGGAAGAGGAGAAGAATAAGAGGTGGAGCAAGAGGAGGAGGAGAAGAGGTGGAGGAAGAGAATGAGAAGAAGAGGTGAAGGAATAGGAGGAGGAAAAGAAGAGGTGGAGGAAGAGGAAAAGAATGAGGGATGAAGAGGAGGAGAGGTGGAGAAGGAAGAGAATGAGGGGAAGAGGAGGTTGAGGAAATGAGGAGCAGAAGAATAGGAGGAGGTAGAGAAAGAGAAGAAAAAGTGGTGGAGGAAGAGGAAGAGAAGATGTGGAGGAAGAGGAGGAGGAGAAGAGGTGGAGGAAGAGGAGGAGGAGAAGAAGGAGAGAGAGGAGAAAAAAATGGAGAAAGAGGAGGAGGAGAAGAGTAGAAAATGAAAGAGAAAGGAAGAGTAGAAGTGTGGAGGAAAAGAGGAAGGTGGAGGAAGGCGTGGAGGAAGAGAAGAAGAAGTGGTGGAAAAGGAAGAGGAGGTTAGAATAAAGAGGTGGAGGAAGAGAGGAGGAGAAGAGGAAAGAAGAAGAGGAGGAAGTATTAGAGGTGGAGGATGAAGAAGAGAAGAAGAGGAGCTGGAGGAATAGGAGGAGGGGGAGAAGAAGAGATGGAGGAATAGAGAAGAAAAGAGAGAGGAAGAAGAGTGGGAGAAGAAGATGAGGAAGGGAAGATAAAAGAAAGAAGAAGAAAGAAGAAAAGAAGAAAGTACTAGAGGTGGATGAAGAGAAGGAGAAGAAGAGCAAGAGCAAGGGGAGGAGATAAAGTAGAAGAGGTGGAGGAAGAGGAGGAGAAGAAGATTAGGAGTGTACGAAGAGAGGAAGAAGAAGAGGTGTAGGAGGGGTAGGCAGGAGAAAAGAGGTGGAGGAAGAAGATTAGGAGGAAGAAGAAGAGAAGAAGAAGAGGTGTAGGAAGGGGAGGATAGAAGAAGAGGTGGAGGAGGAGGAAGAAGTGAAAATGAGGTGGAGGAAGAGGAGGAGAAAAAGAGGTGGAGGATGAGAAAGAGTAGAATAAGAGGTGGGGGAAGAGAGGAGCAGAAGAGGAGGAAGAGAAAGAGGATAACATGAGGTGGAGGAAAAGGAGGAAGAGAAGAAGAGTTGGAGAAAGAGGAGGAGGAGAAAAAGAGGTGGAAGAAAAGGGAGGAGAAAAAGAGGTGGAGACCTTACCTTACAGACCTTACATCTTGTTCGGGTTGTCCCAGGTCCCTCAGTGTGAGGGACCTCTATGTCTACCAGAGAATTGGTAATGCATCTTCCGGTATATTTTGCATCTTCCAATCTTGGATGGTCTGGGATGCAGCTTAGATATTTGTCGAGCTTATTCTTAAACGAATCTAGGCTCACTCCTGATATATTCCTCAGATGAGCTGGCAGTGCATTGAATAGACGCTGCATTGTCGATGCTGTTGCGTAGTGGATTAATGTTCTCTGTGCTTTCCTTAGTTTTCCTGGTATAGTTTTGGGCACTATTAATCAACCTCTGCTTGCTCTTTCTGATATTTTTAGCTCCATGATGTTTTCGGCAATTCCTTCTATCTGTTCCCATGCCTGTATTATCATGTAGCGTTCTCTTCTTTCTAGTCTTTCCCAGTACTCAAGATCCTTAACTTCATCTATTCTAGCTGTAAAGGACCTTTGTACACTCTATTTGTGCAATATCCTTTTGGTAGTGTGGGTACCATATCATATTGCAATATTCAAGTGGACTACGAACATACATTTTATAAAGCATAATCAAGTGTTCAGCTTTTCTTGTTTTGAAGTGCCGTAACAACATTCCCATTTTTGGTTTGTATTTTGCCAATAGAATTGCTATTTGATCATTGCATAACATGTTCCTATTCAACATCACACCAAGGTCTTTAACTGCTTCCTTATTAGTGATTGTCTTGTTATTAGGTCCCCTAATTGCACATAGCTTTCCTTCTTTATCTCCATAATTTATTGATTCAAATTTATCAGAGTTAAATACTATCCTATTTACCTCTGCCCATTCATATACTTTGTTAAGGTCTCTTTGTAGCGAGTTCCTATCTTCATCACAAGTAACTTCTCTACTTATTATTGTGTCATCAGCGAAACTACTCACAACTGAGTCCTTAACATTACTGCTAACACCGTACCTTGTGGCACACCGGATATTACCTTAGCTTCATAAAATTTCTCATCGTTTGCAATAACTATCTGTTTTCTGTTGTGTAAAAATTCTTTTATCCATCTTCCTACTTTGTCCACTATATGATGTTTTCTAATTTTCTTTGCTAAAATATTATGGTCTACCTTGTCAAAAGCTTTTGCAAAGTCTAGATAAACCACATCTGTTTCATTTCGGTTTATAATATTTTCATATATGTTCTCACGGTGGACTAACAGTTGGGTTTGTGTACTTTTTCTGGGTACAAAACCATGTTGTCCTATATTAAACAAATTATTTTTTATTAAAGTTTCATAATATTTTTCTTCGTTACCCTTTCATACACTTTCATAATATGTGATGTTAAGTCTCACAGACCCATAATTACTTACCTTTAGTCTTGATCCACTTTTGAAAGTAGGGGTAATATATGCTAATTTATGCCCATCATATATCTTGCCTGTATCTACACTTTGCCTTAATAATATTGCAAGTGGCTTCGCGATAGAATGAACTACTTTCTTTAATAAAATAGCAAGGACACCATTTGGCCCAGCTGCTGATCCATTTTTAAGCTCATTAATAGCCTGCACAATATCATCTTCATTAATATCTATGTCTGATAAATATTCACTATTTTCATCCCTTATTTCTGTATCATTATCTTCAATATCAATTCTAGGGGTAAATTCTCTCTTATATCTTTCTGCTAATATGTTGCATATTTCCTTTTTTTCATTCGTTAATCTCCCTTCATTTCTTAGAGGGCCTATTTCTATCCTTCTTTTATTCATCTTTTTTCCATATGAGTACAATAGTTTGGGGTTTTGCTTGATATTTACTAGGGTTTTTTCTTCCAAGTCCTGTCTTTCATTTTCTTTTGATTGTTTAATTTTTTGTTCTGCATTTTGTATCTTACTTTTTAGTTCCATCACTTTCCAAGCATTCTTTTCTTTTGCAAGACCTTTTATCCACTTTCTGATTTTCTGGAACAAGATACTTCTGTCTCTTGGTATACATGACTGATGTTTACTTTTCTTCTTCGGTATATATTTATCCACTATTTTCTCTAATATTTTATATAATATATCCATATTTACCTGTATATCATCACTTACGAATATGTTATCCCTATCTTTGTTTAATTCATTTATTTCTGACCATTTTATATTCTTACTGTAGACATTGTATCTTCCATATCCTTCCCACTTTTTCATTTCTTGCTTATCTCTGTTTTCACTTGCTTTGGAATGGATTGTTAATTCTATGACATTATGGTCTGAAATACTCGCATTATAAACTATTATTTCTTTAACATAATTCACCTCATTCACAAATACAAGGTCTAAAGTATTTTCCTTTCTTGTTGGCAGGTGATTTATTTGTTGAATGTTGTATTCTAGTACATATCTAATAGCTTTTCGAATTGCCTCTCATCTTCTGCACTAATATTACTCTCTTTTTTATATGTATAAATACAACCACAATCTCCTATTCGTTCTTTCCAATCTACGAAAGGAAAGTTAAAGTCTCCAGATAGGAGAATAGTCCAGTCTTTGTGATTTCTACATATATCATCCAATTTTTCTATTATTGTGTCAAACTCTTTAGTATTAGGGGGTCTATATATTACTATGTTCATTAATTTTTCAGGTTCAAATTCTACCGCTATTAATTTACATTCTGAGTTACTATACTATATTCCTCATATATTTTTCCTTGTTTTATCTCTCTCCCATATATTGCAGTTCCCCCCTTGATTCCTATTTTTTCTACCTGATCTATAATTTTGGAACCCCTTTATCTAATCATCATTATCAGTCTCTTGGGAATACCAGGTTTCACTTATATTCATTATATCTATTTTTTTCAGTTTGGGTTAGTTCTTCTAAGAACTCTATTTTTATTTTGAGTTACTCGTAACTAAACCCTACACATTCATCGCTATGATGGTTTGCGTGTTATCCCCTTCATTCGATATGGGTAATAATTAGGATTTTCTCATGTCTCTTTCCTGTTCTGGTATGTTGTTCTTTTCTTCATATCCAGAAATTCTGACATAAAATATCCAACTTTTCCAATATATTTGATGTTCCTTCATCATAATTATTCATTTTGTGTATGAATCTGCAATTTTCTCCGTATCTGCACCCTCCTCTGGCATTGTATATACAGTGCTTGTTTCTTGCACTGTATCTTGGAACTGATGCTTGCATTCTCGATGCTGACATTCCATAGCGCGGTGATGGCTTGGTTTTTCCCTTCACCTCATGTTCTTTGTTCCTTTCTTTATTTGTTTCTTTTTTATTTTGGATTTTATTATTTAATTGATTTTGATTCATGGTTAGTTACAGGGTGCATATATTTACATTTTTTGTAAAACTTACATCCTTTTCCTTCTTTTAAGTTTATGCATATTTTTGGATAGATCTCTGCATTCATCCTCATAGCCGTCAAGGTATGCACAGTTACCATAAATCTCATAATTGTGACATACCTTGGGATATTTGTAGTAACATCTTTCACCGAATCTACAATTCCCTCTTTTCTTATTTTTCTTGCTTTTTCCCATCAGTATGAAGATCTGGGTAGAGCCTCTTCGGGATTTTATTATCTGTTGTCATGTCGTAATTTATTTCATCGTATGTACGCTGCTGTATTGCCTCATATGTAGTATCCAAGAGTATCTCTGCATCCATACTCTTGTCCTGCACTTTGTTTTCATTATTTTTTTCTATCATTTCAGGAGGAGGAGGAGAAGAAGAGGTGGCGGAATAGAAGGAGAAGAAGTTCAAGAGCAAGAGGAGGAAAAGAAGAAGAAGAAGAAGTGGGATATGAGGAAGAGAAGAACAGGAAGAGGAAGAGGAGGTGAAGAAGAAGAGATTGAGTAAGAGTAAGAAAAGAAGAAGAGGTGGAGGAAGAGAAGGAGAAGAGATGGAGGAGGAGGAAGAAGAAGAAGAAGAGGAGGAGGAAAAGTAGGAGAAGAAGAGGTGGGGTATGGGGAAAAGAAGAAGAGGTGGAGGAGGAGGAGGAAAAGAAGAAGAGGAGGAAGAGTAGGAGAAGAAGTGGTGGAGGAAGAGTAGGAGAAGAAGTGGTGGAGGAAGAGGAGGAGAAGAGAGATAGAAGAGAAAGAAGAAGAGGAGGAGAGGAGAGGGAGGAGGGAGGAAGAGGAGGTGAAGAAGAAGATTTGGAGGAAGAGGAAGAGAAGAAGAAGAGGTGGAGGAAGTGGAAGAGAAGAAGAAGAGGAGGTGGAAGAAGAAGAAGAGAAGGAAAAGAAGAAGAAGAGGAGGAGGAGGAGGAGGAGGAGGAGAACAAGAAGAGGTGAAGAAAGAGAAGCAGGAGAAAAAGAGGTGGAGGAGGAAGAAAAAAGAAGAAGAGGTAGAGAAAGAGGATGAGAAGAGAAGAGGTGGTGGAAGAGGAGGAGAAGAAGAGGTATAGGAAGAGGAAAAGAAGAAGAGGTTGAGGAAAAGGAGGTGAAGAAGATAATAAGGACCAAGAGAAGGAAAAGAGGAAGAGGTGGAAGTAGAGGAGGAGAAGAAGGGTATAGGATTTAGGAAAAAAGAAGGGGAGTTGGAAAAGAGAAGGAGGTGAAGAAGATAGAAGACCAAGAGAAGAAAAGAAGGAAGAGGTGATAAGAGAGAGAAAGGAGATGATGATGAAGAGAAGTAGAAGAGGTGGAGGAAGAGGAGGAAGAGAAGGAATAGAAGAAGTGGTGGGGGAAGAGAAGGAGGAGAAGAAGAAAGAGAGAGAGGAGAAAAAGATGGGGAGGAGGAAAAGGAGAAGACGAATAGGAGAAGAAGAGGAGGAGAAGAAGTGGTGGAGGAAGAGGAGGAGAAGATGTTGAGGAAAAAAAATAGAAGAGGTGGAGGGCGCAGAGGAGCAAAAGAAGAGGTGGAGGAAGAGAAGGAGAAGAGGTGGAGGAAGAGGAGGAGGAGAAGAAGAGGTGGAGGAAGAGAAGGAGAAGAGGTATTGATTGATTGATTGATTATGTCTGTTAAAAACTGGCGTCACAACATCTAGGTTGCTTACACCGAAATAAATTTAGATAGAAAAAAGAATTAAATCTAAAATTAATTTCATATAAAAAATCTAAAAATATATTTATATAAATATATTTGTTCAAATATATAAATTCTTACATAGATATTCTCTATATAATCTAAATTTAGTTGAGGAGGCCCGCCCCCCCACATAAAGACATATAACTGCTCTATATTACAATCCTTTCCAAGAATTGTAGGTAGGATAAAATGACCTTCTCTAACACGTCCCCAAGACAGGAACCTATGTCTCAAATTCCCAAGTCTGGGATATTCAACCAGCAAATGCCTCACAGTCAAGGGCACAGTACAGTAATCGCAAAATGGAGGATTTTTACGGGACATCAAGAACCCATTAGTGAGTCTTGTTTGTCCAATCCTCAATCTGCACAGCAACATTTCCTGTCTCCTTGGCATATACGGATATGGCCAAGGAGACACTGATGACGTGATATTGCGCATTTTCTGGTTAGTTAAAATATCCTCCCATTGGGACTGCCAACATTTTTTTATTATCTGACCTACTAGGGGATATAAATCCCGATATGGTAGCAGGCATCTTGTAGGTTCTCGGGAGCTGACCGCAGACTTTGCCAGTTGGTCAGCTTTCTCATTCCCAACCACCACAACATGGGAAGGCACCCAACAGAACTTTACTTCTTTCCCACTTCTTTACAGTAAAAGCAGCCATTCCAATATATCTAAAATCAGAGGGTTTAAAAAGTTGAAAGTTTCCAGCGACTGAAGAACACTTCTTGAGTCACGATATATAATAAAATTATTTTCCTTCCGAATTAAAACTTCCTTTAAAGCCTTTAAAATTGCATATAATTCTGCTGTAAAAATCGTTGCAACGATGATAACCTGCCGCTTCTCTCTACATCAGGGAAGGCTACACCAAAGCCGATGCCACCAACTGACTTTGAGCCATCCGTTAAAACTGCAGTGGAGTTATCATGTTTCAAGGAGTGTTCTAAAAATATTGACCGCATGGCCTCACTGGATAATTCTGTCTTGGTAAAATTAAAGCATCTACAGAATTTTACCTCTGGAAAGTTCCAGGGAGGACTAACTGAATATTTTGCAGGTAAAATCTCGATCTTGGCATGTTTAATTCACTGACAACAAAATTTACTCTAAAAGAGAATGGATGAGGTTGTTTGGGGTGATTTTCATAAAACTGCCAATGCCTTTCCTTTCTCATACAAATGCTGGTTAAAGACTTAGGTAGCCTCTGAAATCTATACCAGCTCCGAACCAGCAGACGCAAGCTCTCGGTGGGAGATGACTTAAATGCTCCTGTACACAACCGTATTCTTCCATGATGAATTGAGTTGAGCATTTTAAGGCTATTTGGCTTCGCAGAAGTGTACACCTCACACCCATAAGTTAATTTTGAAAAGACCAAGGCTTCATATAGTCTCAACATCTGAGTTCGATTTGCACCCCACGAAGTGAGACAGGACTTTCAGCAAATTCATTGCATTCGAGCATCTTGCCTTAATATATTTCAGATGTGGAATCCAGGTCAGCTTGCTATAAAAAATCAAGCCAAGAAACCTTGTTTCACCAACACATGGAATTCTGTGCCTATGAATGAACAGATCTGGATCAGGGTGGATTCCCCTTATACGACAAAAGCGCATAGATACAGTTTTACTGGTGAAAAATCTAAAACCATTAGTCTCAGCCCACTGTACTATATTATCAATGCAGAGCTGAAGGCGGCGTTCAGCCACTGAGATCCTTGATGCTGCAAAGAAAATCGAAGGTCATCAACAACAAGGGTATATGTTATATCTGGTGGAATTATTTTGGAAACCCCATTGATTACCAAGGCGAACAAGGTTACACTTAAAACACTTCCTTGTGGTGCTCCTTCTTCTTGATCAAACACATCTGACATTGTTGCTCCAACCTGAACCTGAAATATCCTATTTTTTAAAAAAGCCTTAATAAAGAGGGGCAAATTGCCTCTCAGATTGCATTCACAAAGGAGCCTCAAAATAACATATCTCCATGTTGTATCATAAGCCTTCTCTAGGTCAAAGAAAACAGTGATGTGATGCTGCTTGTTGGCAAAAGCTTCACATATTGACGATTCCATTCATACCAATACATCGGTTGTGGAGTGCATACTCCGAAAACCACACTGAGCAGGCGACAGATATTTACCTCTTTCCAAGTACCACATCAATCGTGTGTTCACCATTTTTTCCATGATCTTACACAAACAAGATGTTAATGCGATAGGACGATAATTTTCTTTCTTGAATGGATCTTTTCCAGGTTTCACAAATGGCAGTAATTTTAACTTCTCCCAAAGCTTGGGGAAGATATGTTCTCGGTAAATTCTCTTAATTAGGCTTAATATGAAAAGTCTGGTATTTTCAGGGGTATGCTTAATCATTGAATATGTTATATCGTCCAGTCCAGGAGCTGATTCATTACATTTATTCAAGGCCGATTCAAATTCTCTAATAGTAAAAGGAGCATTGTATTGCTCATGTCTTAAGGTATTAAAATCAATTTCGACCTGTTCCATTATTCGTCTTTGAGCTGAATAGGGTCTATCATAATTTTTCTTTGCAACACTAGCAAAATGATTAGCAAACTCATTTGCCACTAACTGGGGGTCTGCTACCTCGCAACCATTCATCTTGATAACTGGAAGTTGACAAGGAGTGAACTTGCCGGCTAATTTTTTAACTCTCTTCCAAACTAGATTTAGAGGAGTTTTCGAATTTAGTGAAGATATGAATATTGTCCAAGATTCTTTTCGTGCTTTTTTTATTTCCATGTGGAAATGAGCTCTCGCTTTTCTAAATTCTACACGATAATACTCACATTTTCGTCTGCGTTATCTGGTGAAGGCAGATCTCATAGTTCTATGAGTTTCCTGGCATTTACGTGTCCACCAGGGAACTGGTCGGCGGACAAATTTGCCCGAAGTCCTAGGTATAGATTGAAGACCAGCCGAGAACATTGTTGTATTCAGAAAGTCAAGAGCGTCATCTAAACAGGGAAAGTCATCAGCAGAGTCATCTATTGAGCTGTGCTCCTGGAATGTTGACCAATCAGCTTTACCAATGTTCTATTTGGGTACCCTTGAAGATGGAGGACTTGATGCTACACTCACCACTATCGGAAAATGTTACTGGTAAATCTATCATTTATAGTTCTCCAATTAAAGTCAATAAGACAGTCATCACTACATATAGACAAATCAATTGCTGATAACTTGCCTGTTTGAACATGAAATGCGTAGACTCTCCAGAGTTGAGGATCCCCACATTTTCATCTTCTATGATGGAACCTAAGCACCTTCCACTTTGATTGGTGACGATGTCACCCCAAAGAGGACTTCTGCTATTCATATCTCCCAAAATAACAAAAGGGCGTGGTAACTGTTGAATAAGAGATTTAAATTCATTGATGGGGAAGGCTTCATTAGGTGGTAGATAAAGAGAGCATATTGTATATTTTCTTTGCAAATGGATCTGCACACCTATCACTTGCAATGCTGATTGGATATTGATAGGATTTTGTGGGGTGTCATTTCGAACATACAAAGCGACACCACCATGGCTTCCAATATTCAAATTATAGGTGGAGTGATAGGATGTATACAGTCGTGGGCTGTGGCACATATTATTACCAATCATTGTCTCCTGCAGAGCTATACAAATAGGAGACACTTCTGATAAGAGCAGCCTTAATTCTTCCCATTTAGCTCTTAATCCCTGAAAGTTCCACTATAGAAAATTAATGAATTTACTTCCCTTTAGAGGCTGATAGCTTACTGACTTGCTCCTTATTTCTGGAAGGAGACCGATTATTTATGGCTGCCTTCCTTTTCAGAGGGTTATCGGTTTCAGGAACACCAGACAAAGCTGATGCTGCCTGAGGAGGGGTGTGAAGGTTGGACATTGGTGCATCCTCCAAAGGATCAGAAGCACCATTTAAAGCTGGTACAGCCTCCAGTGAGGTGGAAGTGGCAGGTACACCTGGCACAGCCTCCAGAGACACAGGAGTACCAGAAATCACTGATTCTCCTTCCATAGAAGCAGAAGTGCCAGAATCAACTGGCACTGCCTCCGAAGAGGTAGGGGCGCCAGGAATCACTGGCGTGGCCTCCGAAGAGGCAGGAGCGCCAGGAATCACTGGCGCAGCCTCCGATGAGGCGTGAGCGCCAGCAATCACTGGCGCCGCCTCCAAAGAGGCACAAGTACAGGTTGTAACTGGTTTTTTATTAACATTATCTTTGGTGACATTTATATTTCTTCTTCGGTTGGCAGCAACACTGGAAAGGATATTCCTGGTCTAATGTACTGACTCAACACTCTCTCTTTTGCCTCTCCAAATGTGATACGCTCGGTCACCCTTAATGTCTGAATTTCTTTTTCCATGATGTATACATCACAATTAAGTGAAGATGATGGATGATTGTCTCCACAATGTATACATCTGGCCTCCTTATTACATATGCCATGCTCTGGTTCACTGCATTTAACACAAGTAGCAGGCTTGCCTTGTAGTTTCTGTCTACAGGACCCTAACATATGTCCGAATTCTTGACAATAAAAACATCTCCTCGGTCTTGGGATATATTGTTTAACCTTGAAACGTAACCAGGCTGCTTTCACTATACTAGGCAATCGGGTGGAATTGAAAGTAACAATTGAATTAGGAAGTGGGACTAGGACTCCATTTATCATCTTCTTCATTCTTTCAATTCTTATTACACCTTGGTCCCTTAATTCCTCTACGAGCCTTTCCTCAGAGTACGTCACAAGCTGGGGTGCATATATCATGCCCTTGGAGTAATTCCAAAAAGCATGTACTGCACACTCTACTTTAACTCCTCCAAGGTGTGATAAAATTTTTAGCTTGTCACTTTCTTTTGCCGAGGCAGATTCCACTGTCAGCTTGCCTCCCCCCTCAGAAGAAATCTTAGGCTCTCGGCCACACCTGACAATATCTTTATATACATTAAAAATGTCACAATCAGAGTCTTCCAAATTAAAAGTCAAATATTTATCATACAAGTTTTCAAACATTCCAGGTCCTATTTCTGTAACTATATTTTTACTAAATTTCCCTTTACTCCGTACTGGAGCATAAGGTTTCAGTGTAATTACACTGGAAGGTTTGATTGATTTTTCCAGAGGAAGGTTGCCAGTGGAGGTTCCTGCAGTCATCAACTGTGCCGATTCACTACCATCAAAGGGTCCAGGGGTACTTGAATCTTTATTTCTATTATTCATAAAGATCAAAGTATTGGTAAAAAAAAATAAAAAAATAAACCTGAAAACCTTAAAAAGATATCATCAGCCTTTCATGGATTTTATTCTTCCACTAATGGCACAAGTGAGAACCGACTCCCAAATGTCCGCGTCTCTACCCTACCCCACAGGTGATGGCACAACATGATTAGAGTGGCCCAAGTGTAAGCCAAACCCGCTTGATAGGACTGAGAGTATTACCAGAATACAATCATCCCCACGCTAATCACATTATGGGCAAACCGGACAGAATGCCGAGAGTCCTATCTGCAAAACCAGACCCCCCTGGAATCCGTGGTCCAGCCCTGCAAAATAGTTCCGCCTGATATCACTCAGGTCCGAACATTATCGGGCAGTTGATGGTCCTGCCACGGTTCTCACTATTTAGCTTCAGATATAAAACCCAGTCCCAGCTATGATATCTTTTCTGTTTACCAGGTCCAGTAAATTTTAGCAAAGGTGGAAATTTCCACATAATTAATCCGAAATGCTAGGAAAAAACAAATTACATGAAGGAGAAGGATGTAGTAAGAATGAAAAAAATGCAGAAAGAAGGAAAAGTTCTGACTAATTTAGTTGGATCAGCAGCTGGTCCCCAAGGACTAGTGAGAAAGCAACCCCACCAGGTATCATGGCCCAGCTGCTGGTCCCTAAGCCCCTTACCCACGCCAAGGGGTCAGCATCTAGGAGGCCATCATGAGAACAGGTGCTTCTAACACACTCGCGAAAGTCTCCGTACTGCAGAACTTCTCGAAGAAGATGCGTTTTTCTCTCCCTTAACTTTGCTATAAAGCAATTACCATGACATGCAGCCACCAATGCCGTGCACCTCCTGACAATCATTGGAGATTACAGCCTTGGCTATCTGTATGGCAACGTTAAAGCACACAAGAATGGAAACCCTCTCCTCCCCATCATCAGCCAGACACCTGCCCCCACGTATGAACTGGCCAAGCGCCTGAATCAAATCTTGACGCCCTATGTACCAAGTCGGTATAGCCAGCGCTCTTCTACGTTATTCCTTGAAGAAATCCGAGACTCCCCAGGAACAGGCACTATCGCCTCTTTGGACGTAGAATCCCTTTTCACAAACGTTCCTGTAGACGAGACCATCAATATCATTATGGACCGCATCTACAGGGACCCCTCTACACCCCAGCTGAATATCCCAGAAGTATCTCTGCGGGCACTCCTCGAGATATGTACGAAGAAGGCCCCTTTCTCCACCCATAAAGGCCAGATGTTCTGGCAAAAGGACAGTCGCGATGGGTTCCCCTTTCGGTGTCCTATTCGCCAACTTTTACATGGGTACTGTGGAAGAGAGAGTTTTCTCCAATATTAGAAAACCCCGCAAATACGCAAGATATATTGACGATATCTTTGTACAAGCCGAGAATGAGGAAGAGGTTGAAGCTGTCCGGTGCATCTTCCAGCAGCGCAGTTCGCTGAATTATACCATCGAATTCAGCAACGAAGGCCAGCTCCCCTTTCTCGACGTCCTCGTCTCCAAGACCGACGATGGTCTAAAAACTTCGGTATATACAAAGAAAACAAACTTAGGACTTTGCCTGAATGGTGACAGCGAATGTCCTGCACGGTTCAAGAACACCACAGTCAGGGCTTACATTCGGAGGGCCCTCACGCACTGTTCTTCCTGGCAGGACACTCACAAAGAACTCGACTGAGTCACTCAGGTGCTCGTTAATAACGGGTATCCAAATCGACTTATTAATAAAGAAGTCCGAACAGCGCTGGATCGGTGGTACAGCGAGAGCGAGAGACCGCAGCCTCACCCCCATGAGAAGATCAAGCTGTTTTACAAAGCCAGAATGCACGCACATCACCGTGAGGACGAGGATGCATTAAGAAAAATAATCAGAGAGAATGTGACCCCCACCGAAGTCGACAAAGAACTCGAACTCGTGATGTATTACCAAAATCGATGTACCCGCGACCTTATCATGAAGAACAACCCGACTTCCCCCCTGCAAGAGACCTCTTGAAACAGTCAAATGTAGTCTACCAATTCTTATGCCCCGTCCATGGATGTCCCGGCTCTTATGTTGGTATGACTTCTATGAAACTGTCCAATAGGATTTCTTGCCACGCAAAAGAAGGGGCAATTAAAAACCATACGTTGACAGCACACCAGGAAGCTATCTCCCGCGACGGTATTATCAAGAACACTAAGATAATAGGGAGGGCTCCTGACCAGCGATGCCTACGACTGCTCGAGGCACTCCTCATACAACAAGAGAAGCCCTCATTAAATACGACACAGGAAGTGCTTTTCCTCCCCACCAACTTGAGAAGACCCATGAATGTAAATAATAGTATAATTAATACCAGACAGAGCGACACCCCCAATCAAAGAATACCAGATGAGACAAGCAGCCCAGCAGCTAATGACAATGCGAGCCGTCGTGACGCAACACCCAGGGAAGTCATGCCCCAGCCTCGATGGTCTGCTAGGCTGCAACAGCACGACCTTCAACGACGAGAATTGTCTTGAAGAAAACTTCCTCCAGCCAATAGCAGGAACGCATTGCGCCACCAGCCAATAAAAACCCAGCGAGCGGTTGACCCCCTGCTGACATGCTACTATATATTGAGTAGATTCCGACAGCATCTACAGTCTGCTCTGATCCACTGCTGTGATCATGCTCGGATGATACCAAGAGAAACGTTGGCCACTAGATGTACTTATGTTTTAATCTATTTGTT
>NC_087205.1:58655141-58692641 GCF_015104395.2 Macrobrachium nipponense
GCTACTATGAGATTCAGGGCCTCTGTAACACGGTTTTTTGGACTTTGCTCCTTGTCAAAGCATTGGATGTAGCTGAAAGTTGACATATGTATATTTTACAACCACACACAAATTTTGTCAGCATTATCAATAACCTAAACCCGATAGTTTTAATTTTTATAGAGTAAAAATGATCTAGCCGACGCCATGGCCAATGATTACGAGCCAAGAGTCGAAAAACATTCATTACGTAAGCAAAGTAAACACCTTTTTACGAAATGTTGCTCCGCCCATCCACTAGACAGAAACCCATTCACCTTGTTCCATCGGCTCTGAAACTCAAAGACTTTATGAATGGCGGAACGATACATAGATGTGGGTGGGATATCTGTGCTAGCGTAGTAATACTACTGTAGCAGTAGGTGCCGCAACAGTTATCAGCAGATAATATACATGAATTAAACGTTTAGGCCAACTGCTGGGATCCTTGAGGATCATTTAGCACTTCTTACAACTACTAGAGCAATGAGTTTTGATAGCCAAAAGTTAAATTTTCTAATCCAACAATGCCCATGATAGCCTTCAGTGTTATCCTGATTTATAACGAGGCCAAAGTGGGTGGAGCCTCATGAAGTTATCATTCTGACGATAATTATTGGTGAAGGTTTAAAGCCAAAATACGGTACCGGCTATTTTTTTTTCAGTAAATAGGTAGATAGCCAATAAATAAAAATTGCATGACATTGGATATAGCAGTTATCAAATCAAGCTTGTCTACTATATTTTTGAAAATTACCATCTATTCCCTACATCTTGTCAATCTGATTGTGACCTATAAAGCAGACTGTAATTTCTTAGGAAACTTATTTTTGGAGTTAGACTAATAATCGAAGTGTTTTTGTATTTATTAACATATTTTGTTGGTTTGTTCATTATGACAATTATCAGTGGAGACGTTCAGAGTTCATAAAGGTGTGCTGCTTTGCTTGTATTTGAATTTGTTTGTCATTGTTGCCAGAGGTATAGCCTTTGTTACGTATAGCCAATCATCCATCGAGAAAGAGGGAAGAAATGCTGTCATAAGTTACGTAACGAGTGCGTTCGAAACCTTTTCTCTGAGTAAGTTGGCCCGTCTTCAAAAAAAGTCACTTTTACATTGTAAGTACCAAATGTATTCAACCTACGTAATGCAGAATACAGTCAAAATTTATGTGTAGATATAATGTGTATTCTGAATAAGCGTTATATTTATGAAATGCATAGATAAAAAGTTATTGCGAAAAAACCGTGTTACAGAGGCCCTGAATCTCATAGTAGGTTTCCTTTTCATCATTACTATGATGGGGTCGAGTGGGACATGATATGTTCGTTGCATGATGATATCCACGGTAGTTTGGGCAGAAGGCACTCAGTTTCACAGCCTCTCTCACAGGTTTCTCCTACCCTTTTGCATCCTTTTCCAAGACATTTCCCTCCTCAGACATAAAGGCCACTTAGGCCCTATTGTGACATATTATTTCACTTACATTTGACATCCATGTGAAGAAAACTCTGATCCCTCGTTTCTGTTGATGGGAGTTTCATTTCAACTGCACAATTAAACCTGGAAAAGCAGTGTTGCGTTTTTATAGAGAGAGAGAGAGAGAGAGAGAGGAGAGAGAGAGAGAGAGAGAGAGAGAGAGAACAAGTTAAATTATGGCCCACCGTATATAGTCACTCGCTCTGCCACTGAAGACCGCAAGAAATAAATGGCTTGGATGCCAGCAAGTAACTCCTGCTAAAGTGATGTCTGTAGCACAGCATTGAATGGTTGTTTGATTAATAATGACAACGGACAAAATTTTAATAAATAGTTATAACTCACCAGACAGACGAATGACTTTTGCGGCTACGATGCTCTACTATTGAAAAGGTCGCTTAGCCCACTGTTTTGAAAAGATTTTCGACCAAACGGGGAGTTGATGGCCACATGATTAATGTCAAATTCTTGCTCCATGATTTGAAGTCGGTCATTTTCTACTTATTTTCCAAGGAATTTCGACTAGTAGTCCATTTGCTTGTTTTACAAAATACCATTATCTCCATACACGATTAAAAAGGTTAATTGTATGAATTTTTAATATATTCGCGACCAATGTAATACTTGTTGATTAACTTGAGTACATAAGTTACAGTTATTCGTTGTCTTAGCAATAAATCCGTCAGGAACTCACAGACACCGTCACTTTCGGGAAGCAGTAAAATTTGCAATGAAGTCGAACGATTTATTATATTTTATAACGGAAATGTTCATTCATGGGGAAAATGACGCCTTCATTTTGGCAAAAAAAAAAAAAAAAAAAAAAAAAAAAGAACTGGGAAGTAAAGGAAATAGAATCGTAAATGTTCGTCAGGTAATTTTCTACGATCGTTAATTATTTCTTTCATCAGAACTAAATAGAGGCTGTCGTTACCACCACTGACTGTCAAATGACCAAACTAGGGCAAAATACCCTTGATTGATAATCATCACTGTTTAAGAATATTCACATTACTATGTATTCATTTTCAAAATACTAAAGGACAAATTCTGTCCAATTATATCAATTACCGCTCCAATAAGCAACACGAGATTCTAGGAAATGATGATGGAAATATTTCATGAAAGTCAAATAAGAACGACAAGCTAATAGCAATTTAAAAATTTATGTATAAACGCGCAACGTTGTTCATTCTTAACTCCCGTATCCTTTAAAGCAATGTAGTTTCTTATGTAGTTTCTTTCTTGTGACCGGGAGATAAGGTTTGTCCCTTATAACAATTTATCCTGTTAAATCAGCTTATTAGTAAGCTGCATAATTTCACTAGGAAGAACAATAAAAATGCATTGGTCTTCACAAGTTTGCATATGGCAGACCGGACCAAACAACCATCTAAAAATGTGAAAGAAATAAAAACAAGGAAATGATTCTAAGGTTTTCTGTAAAAGAAATGAGTAGGAATAAGTAAAACGCGCTTGAATCGAAACAACACAAACACCGGACAAAGAACTCCTGTGTTCGATTCAGCAAAGGAAACGTATGGTTGATAGAACACGGTGATTATAGTCAAGGATGTTAATTCTGTGTTTATGTTCTGTTATGACTTTCAGTTGCAAATGTCTTCTGATATTAATTTTTAAGAAGTCATGTTAGTTAATGATCATTCCTCAGTGTTCTCTCAATGTTCTCTCTTGGTCAATTGCTATGTGATCTATTTTCTTTCTATGGCTACCATCTGTAAGTGTCCAAGTGTATTTATGGATGTCATTTATTGAAAAAGAGTACCGCCAACTACATAAAAAATAATTTATTGCATCAAAATAATGAACTGTACTCCATAAACGTTTTTCTGTCTCTCCCATTGCCTATTACACCCTGCCAACGTTTGTATTATTGCTGTCAATAACAGATCTAATATATCCTTTTTACATTCCACTTATAACATTCGTCAAATTTTGACCTATTTGTTTATCTGTTTATGGTGGCAAATAAATTTGTAAGCAATATCCCTTAAATTGACTCCTGATGAGTAATATCGCGCAATACTCGCCAGTTGTAATAGCAGAGAGAAAGCAATTATTAGAAAAACAGAGAAGACTATTTACAAGTTGAATGCAGCTGATGCAGCAATATCTTTCAATAATAATAATAATAATAATAATAATAATAATAATAATAATAATAATAATAATAATAATAATAATAATAATAATAATAATAATAATAGTTGTAGTTGGAACACTGGTAACTGACAGTTTTTCTTTTAAGTCATTTTTCGTTCTTGTCCTCATGATAACAACAGAATAATTCGTCGGTAAAATTGTCAATATAATCTGTTCCTATAAATGACAATGGCAGTAAGCTAAGAGACGTAAATTGTGTGAATATGTAAATAATTTCCAAGCCATTTCCAAGAAGCAGAAACATAGTGAACACTCGCGCTTCACAATGCCCGAACATACGATATGGTACGCTATGCTCATCATTCTCAATGTCTGCAATGTGCTAATGAGGTCGAAAAGGATAATGAATGGTAATATAATCAGCGATGTAAGGCTCCGCATATGACATCATATTGACATCTAAGTAAGCCGTATAACACCAGGAATGTGTCTTCATGGAAATGTAGGAATGCTGGTGTCAGCAGGAATGATTAAACTGAGTGGGGGAAAGAGACAGATAGGCAAGGAGTTAGTTAACTATTCATAGAATATCCAAATAATAATGAAAGTCTTATTGTGATCCCTACCATCATTATTATTAACTTGGGAATGGGTGGTGCCTATAGGCGGCTTCAAATCTTCAAAACCTAAAGTCTGTAGGAGGTACTGACGTCAGTGCACCACATGCGGTGCAGTGTAGGCATTACAAAAGGGTGTCTGAAGCGTTCTTTTGGCCCTTGGCTGTACCCACCTTGAAGCCTTTTACTTTCCCTCCATCTCCATTCTCGCTTCCTGTCTTCAGTCATTCTGTCCAACCTCTAACTATTATTCAACTGCAGCTGTGGCATTATTGCAGCTTCATCTTTAGATCCTTAGACTTCAACTCCTTTATGTTCTGGACTCTTTTATCTTACTGACCAACCAGTCCAACTACCGCTTTTCACTGTCCTAAGCCTCGAATTGCCCCAGTGTGTTAGGCTTGAAAGCCTCAGTTTCATCAAACCAAATAAATCAAAACCTAAAACTGAATATAGGATTTTTCTTCGCAGTGTCCTTCCTCCTTGGAAAGATGACATGACTCTTCTCTCCAGCCATGAGTTCTGCTATCATGGAAATAGAGCCAAAGTGATCTCATATCTTATTGGTTCTGTTATAACGCGAGAGAGCGACCCAGCGGAGATTTATGAAACCTCTATTTTCCCTCTGATATAATGGCATCATCCGCTTTCAATAAAGCCTCCCAGTCGGCAGTCATTCATGATAAGAGATTGCAAACACTGAAAAGTATGTAAAATGGGCTAGCGAGTTCTAAATTGCCATTTTTATTTCTCGTGAATGTAGCTGGCCACTAAATAACAATGATTTTCAGATGCGTTGGCGGTAATAGATTTAGTGAAGCATAACTTAACCATTTGGTGATTGGATTTTCTGGAGCTGATTCATTCTAATACGTTATTTCTCACCATGATTACGAGAGATTTTTTTCTCTTTTCATTGTTATTC
The DNA here is from genome assembly GCF_015104395.2 of Macrobrachium nipponense. Classification (NCBI taxonomy): domain Eukaryota; kingdom Metazoa; phylum Arthropoda; class Malacostraca; order Decapoda; family Palaemonidae; genus Macrobrachium; species Macrobrachium nipponense. The sequence goes on from NC_087205.1 coordinate 58,660,306, forward strand.
ATTATTATTATTTCATTGTTATTCATTATTACTATAAGAAGGATTTCTGACGACTGACGAATAACGCGTCCTTAAGAATTTCAGATTATTTATGCTTCCATAAGATTACCTGGTGTCTTTTTGAAAGTTAGGAGTGTTATTTTTTACAGTTCCCTAATACTCTGACGCCTCTGCTTTATGAAGTTAGATAAAGTCGGATTTTATTTCCTTTTGGTTTTCAGTATGAATAAAGTTTTCTTTAAATATCTTGTTATAAAGGAAATTGAAACTTTAGGACAGCGGCAAACATTTCCCGGTTGGAAGTGTGTGACGACCGAGTATCATATGAGACGATTAACAAGTTGTGATTCTTATTGCTGTGAAGGGGTGGATTAACCGCCACGAATGGCCGTCAAATTTCTTTTGCTAGTTAATTTACATATACACATACACACACGCACACAATATATACATATATATATATATATATATATATATATATATATATATATATATATATATGTATATATATATATATGATGTATATATATATATATATATATATATATATATATATATATATATATATATATATATATATATATATAATGTGTGTGTATACGCTTATGTGTCCGATTATTTAACAAAATTTTATGAAAATTTTTATTTAAAAACATAAATGTACTTTTTGAAGACACATAAAATAATTTGCTGCTTCACAAGCCTTCATACATTCCTTTCTAAGTATTTTATTCCCAAACCTACTTGGAAACATCATTTGAACTAAAGATTTTCTTTTTTTACATCAACCCCTAATATAGACAGGTAATGGATGTAGTTCCCTAATCAATTAATCCTTTTATTCTTCCAAACAATGTTGGTATGGTATCTGATATCATGATGTTGCTTTTTTGCATTATCCTAATTAGATACGCATCTATGCCATGTGTCAGAAAGTCCTTTCCCTTTTAGTTCTTATTGCATTATCCTTTGCTAATATGAACCTTCATAATTTCAGTCAGATTACTTATGGAGCCAATTAGCCCTAACATGCTGGTCACATTCAGCCAAACATATGGTCATGCAGGTACATCCGGGGCGCTGAAAACCAAAATGTTGTTGCTCATTGAATGTTACTGTTTGATATCTATCTATCTATCTATATAATATATATATATATATATATATATATATATATTATGTATATATATATATATATATATATATTTTATATATATCTCAGGTATTAAATAATAATAATAATAATAATAATAATAATAATAATAATAATAATAATAATTAATAATTAAAATAATAATAATAATGGGGCCATCCGTGTAGTTTTTGAAGTATATCTGTAACAATGAAGACTTATTCATCTTTCCTGGTCTCCTTCTGACAACTTTGGTAAGGGCCACTGTAAGCTAAATCAGTTTGCATCGCTATAAAAACGACACTGATAATTACTACACAAGGTGTGTCTTTGAGTTACCTGAACTTGCTAGAAAAGGATCTTTTATTATATACTAGTTATAATAAAAATAATGATCATCTTCACCATCAAAATCGCCTCCAGTCTTCTGACTAGAAGGATCTCTTTGAAATTCCGTTATTCATCTCTTTCTTATCTTTATCCTCCACAGATCTCGACTTATCTCCAATCTCCCTGATCAGAGTTCTCATCCAAATAGGTCTTGGTCTTCGCACTCCTCTGGTACCCTTGGGAGTCCAACTGACGCTATCTCTTGCAATTCCACCAAGAGTATTGCCAAGAGCACCGATCAGACTTCTAATATTTTTATGTAAAATTTATTGCTAAATTGCCAAAAGCTTCTGATCGTCATCAGTCGAATTATTCCATCAAATCAAGACCACTATAATTTTCCGATGTGATTAGTGACCCATTCCTCGTTTTGGCAGGTATTCTCTTTCCTTGTCTCTCATGGATATCTCGTTAACAATTCTGTCAGCAGCCATTGCCTGGATTTGTCAACACTATCAGTCTGTTTGCCAAAATATTCTTTCTTATCTCTTCTTGATGTTTCAATAGACAGACTTCAGTACTACCATATTATAGAGAATTTTGCTTCCTTCTAGTTCTGCCTGAAATATTCTACAATTCCCTTTTGGTTTTGTCTGTTCTTTATTACTCCGCAAACTTCGTCCGATAACCAAGGTTTCCATCTTGTTACCCCATATCCAAGTATTTCTTCTAACGTAGATTAGAATATATTTTTGATGTTGGATCACTCTTCACTGATTGTGTGTTCCTTCTCTTATGTTCTTTTATGACTTTCAGTTGCAAATGTCTTCTGATATTCATGTTTAAGAAGCCTTGATGTATCAAACCTAGATATTAGATATTTCTGATTTCAGCAACACTGTATCCAGGTCATGTTAGTTAATGATCATTCCTCAGTGTTATCTCAATGTTCTCTCTTGGTCAATTGCTATGTGATCTATTTTCTTTCTATGGCTACCATCTGTAAGTGTCCAAGTGTATTTATGGATGTCATTTACTGAAAAAGAGTACCGCCAACTACATAAAAAATAATTTATTGCATCAAAATAATAAACTGTACTCCATAAACGTTTTTATGGAGTACCTATTACACCCTGCCAACGTTTGCATTATTGCTGTCAATAACAGATCTAATATATCCTTTTTGCATTCCACTTATAACATTCTTCCCATCAGTCTAAAATTCCTATCTTATTTCTTTGAAGAATTTACTCGCACAATATAATGACCAAATCGCACTGCTTTCATTTAAGTCTTAACTGCAAACCTCTCCAGTTAGTCAGAATTTATGGTTTTCTATCTCAGGGGTCCTCTTCGTAATAAAGTCTACCAGTTTACTTTTCTTGCCAATTATACGTAACTAAATAATGAAAAGCAGCAGTACCTAGCGCTTTCGTGTACTCTTGATACACCTCATCAGGTTACAATATTACAGGAATAAAACACATCTTCCAAATTTCAAAGGTCAACATAAAAACGAAAAACAAAAAATGAAAAATACAGAACAACAAAACTGCCTAGTCAAGAAGCAAAGGGTCCACAGCCGAGAATTACACTTAAAGGATAAATACTACCAACGGAAATGAAACTACTAAGCAGTCCATTACATAGTTACTAATCTGTCAACAATACAGTTCGCAATCCAGATATCTAGCTTATATTACCCTTTGCTAATATTAAAAACACTACTTGACTTATGTTTTATTATGCTAGATTCTATAATGTTTCTTTCTATAACATCTCTACAAAATAAAATTTCCTTTGAATTTTTCCAATTAATTGCATGATTAACATTTTTGTATGTAGAAAGAGAGCACTTGGTGCATTTCCTATACGTAGACAATATTTATATCGATTTACTCCTAATGCCAACAGTTTGCCATTTTGACCAATTTATTTTTATTAGAATCTCTATAAGGAATTTCATATATGCAACTTCTTTGTAAATGGGGAGAGTCCTCTATCAAAATTGTTCTCACAGATTGAATACTACTAAAAGCAACATTAACACTAAAAACTGTAAACCTTTTTGGCAAAGACAGAAACCTGTAGTCAAAAGGTAAAACAAGCAAATACAACAATCAAAGTTGTACATGGTCAACTGCATAAAATGTTTTCTTAGCCTTCCTTAAAGCAACATGATCTAAGAATGTCGGGTATTTCAGTTTGAAAGCAATATCATAAATCTTCATAGTCTCGTTTTCTAAACATTCAGGACAACAAATGCTCTTAAAAACATTGAGGAAAATAGAGAGTTTAACTTTCCAGTGATGATTGGAGTGAAAACGAATGCAAGATCATACGTTTGTTGGTTTCCTAAAAACTAGAAATTTAAATGTGTTCTCGTGCCTATGCACATTTACATCTAAAAATGGTAAAAGGGAATCGTTTTCTTTCTCAAGTGCGAATTCTACAGAGGGAACTAGCGCATTTGATCTAATAAAAATCGGTTCACATCCTCATACAACAGCCATACACAAAATATGACATCGACATATCTAAACCAAAGAACAATCGCTGGTAAAATATTTGATAAAAGTTGTTGTTCTAAAACTCCCTGTAAATGTTGCTTAAAAGCCACGAAAGAGGGTTCCCCATCGCCATGCCAAACCCCTGCTCGTAGAATATCCATAGAAATTAACTCTCAGATGACGTCAGTTGGCAGGGAAAATTCCTAGTTGCCCAGCAGCTTAGCGGCTAAAAATGCATCAAGTCGTCATATGGAACTTTAGTGAAAAGGGAAATTACATCAAAGCTAATCATTTTAAATTCGTAATTATTGTTACAGCTTATGAGATGGTTTACAAAATCCACATTATTTTTCACTGAAAACCCTGAAATTATTCCCAAAAGAGGTGACAGTTCACTGACAAGCCACTTTAACAAATTATAAGATGATGACCCAACAGAACTAATAATAGGTCGTACAGGGTTATTTTGTTTGTGAGTTTTAATAAGACCGTGAAGATATGGCAATGATGCACATACAATACAAAATTTCTTAATTAAACCATCTTTACCCCTTGACAACGTTTTCAGTTTTTGTTTAAACTACTATTAACTTTTTCTAGTGGATTATGGCTCAGAACTGTATACGTTTCTTGGTCACTTAACGAAACTAACATCTTATTTACATAGTCATCTTTATTTATTAACACAAGAGCATTTTAATTATTTGTTTTCGTAATGAGTATCGTTTCATCTTTAAGGTTACTGCACGCCTTTAAAAACCACCCAGAAACCTTAGAATAACACTTAAAAGAACATGCACCATAAACAATACCTTACACATGTTGAAATCTTTAATTTTTCTAAATTACAAAATGATTTGGCTATTCCTTGCCAGTCCACTATCTCGTCACAAATACTGAAGTTCATACCTTAAGCGAGAACCGTTCTTGTTGCATCATCTAATACAAATCACATACAAACTGAGGATTTGATCTTTAGTCCAATCACTGTTCTTGTTGAGCTGTTTAAGTTTACGATCGAGTTTATTCTTCAAACGTCGGCACTGGCATCGTAACTTATGATAACAATGTTAGCTTAGTTGAATCTCCCATTCCATGGGATTGCTTGATTAAAACTGTATCTATTTGATCTCAGGCTTCTGAGATCAAATAGATCAGTTTTCTTATTTTTGTGTACTTTTGCAGTGTAAGACGTTCATATTCTTCAAATGCTTGTGGGAACAATTTTGATAAAAAAACTCCCCCCATTTACAATCAGGATGCATATACGAAATTCCTTGTAGAGATTCTAATAAGTTATATATTGGTCAAAGTGGCAAACTGTTGACATCAAAATTAAATCCAATTTTAATCATGAAATTAACTGGAAAAAAATCAAAGGAAATGTTATTTTGTAGAGATATTATTAAAAGAAACATTATAGAATCTAGTATAATAAAATATAATTCAAGTAGCGTTTTCAATATTAGCAACGGGCAATATAAGCTAGATAACTGGATTACGAAATGTATTGTTGACAACTTAGTAACTAGGTAATAGACTGCTTACTAGTTTCATTTCCTCTTGTAGTATTTATCCTTTAGGTGTAATTCTAGGCTGTGGACCATTAGCTTCTTGACCAGACTGTTTGGTTGTTCTGTATTTCACTTTTTCCGTTTTTTCATTTTTATGTTTACCTTTGAAATTACGAAGATGTTTTCCATTCTTATATTATATACCCTGATGAGGTGTATCAAGAATGCATGAAAGCGCTAGGTACTGCTGCTTTTCATTATATCCTGCTGACTCTTGATATACAATCTTCACGTGTTACTTGTTATCGTATAGCAATATATACATACATATATGTATATGTGTGTGTGTCAATAAACTGATTGACTGAGAGATACAAAATTAGCAGACACGAAAAGTAAACAGGTAGACTTTAATTATTATGAAGAGGACCTCTGAGATAGAAAACCACATATTTTCGGTGTGCAATTTTCCATTACCAAACATTATCGCTCACTTGACATCGTAAATTACAACCTCTAAGGGATCCCCTAATGCATTCATGAAAGGGACCCCTGTAACATACATCAAGAGACGCGGGGCTTCTATATAGGCTGAGGTAAGACATATGGGTTCACAATGATACTTGGGAAACAGAATCAAGATTTATGGGCGTAAGGAATATTGAAAAAAATCGCTGAGACTGTCAGAGTTTGAAAATCTTCAGGAGCTGTTTTCTCATGTATCAGCTTTTCACTACTAGATGTGAAGAACGATTGTATTTTTGCCTCTTTTTTTTTTCCCATCAGATATATTCGGTATTTCGAAAATGTTCTGGTTGTTCACTCAAGTAAAAAAGATGCACCTGAGGTGGCATAGCGACATTGTTTACACTAAGACTTAAAAAATAAGAATCTAGCGGATAGATCACAGATTATTATATTTAGTCAGGCTTTTGTTATGCTTTGCATCATTGCTTTTGTTAAAAAAAAAAAAGGTTGAGTGCTTCCAGATTTATAGATTTCTTCTTTATACTGCCATCTATTACAGCTATGAATTTACATACCTCTCGAGTTTGTAGAACATCATCTTTGTTCATTTTTTGGTATTAAATGAGTTTATTCATTTATTTATTGATTAACTAATTATCTGTTTATTTATCGAAATATTTCATTTTTCATTGATATGTTCAACTACTTATTTGAAGGTATGCAACAAGAAACAAATGCATAATAAAACGTTTAATTTGTATATTAGTCTTTCGGCCAGTAAACTTGATTCCTCTGATACATGAAAGTAAGGTAAAAGACCCCATTTAGGCTCAATCTCAACACCCGACCCCAAAGTGGCTCACAGGCTATAAACCCCATAAGGTCGCCTTTATCTTAACCTCACGTACGTTGACCATTAACAAACCACGGGAAACACACCAAATATTTCGCTCTAGTTCAGAAAAGAACCCCAAATTGGATCAGGAAAAACTCTTAGGATAGCAGAACCATGGGTTTGCAAACCTTACTTATAAATATCTGACCCCAAATAGCTTCAAGATAAACTCTATGGATGTTAAACCGCATTTTTGCTCGACCCCCTTGAAAATACCTAACCCCATTTTGGCTCAAGATATACTCTACAGATGAAAAAAACCACCATTTCACATAAATATGAATATGAATGAAAAAATTCTAAGTCCCTTAACCTAACTTTACCTAACCCACTGAGTGAAAAAATTCCAAGTCCCTTAACCTAACCTAACCCAACCTATTGGTTGAAGATATACTCTACACATAAAAAACCCCCATTTCACATAAATATGAATATGAGTGAATTAATTGTCAGTCCCTTAACCTAACCTAACCCACTGAGTTAAAAAATTCTAAGTCCCTTAACCTAACCCAACCTAACCTAACCTAACCCACCGAGTGAAAAAATTCTAAGTCCCTTCTAACCTAACCTAACCCACGTGAAACACCCAACCCCATTTTTACTCAAGATATACTCTACATACAGAAAAACCACCATTTCACATAAATATGAATATGAGGGAAAAAATTCAAAGTCCCTTAACCTAACCTAACCTAACCCACATGAGTACATGCAAAATATGAATATGAGAAACTAATTGTAAGTCCCTTAACCTAACCTAACCTGTGTGAATATATGAAAAGATATGAATACGAGTGAAATAGATTCCAAGTCCCTTAACCTGACCCAACTGAAAATATGACAGTATGAATGTAAGGTCCCTTATGGAATGAAAAACTACCTTTTTGCTATGCAAGTATATGAAAAAATATGATAATATAAATGCAAGGTCACAGAAAAATTTCTAAGTCTCTTAACCTAACTGAAAATATGATAGTATGAATGCAAAAAAGATTTCTAAAGTCCATTCAAATTCAGATAAGCAACTGATAAGTACCCACAACAGTCACCGTTTCTCCATGACTCACTGTCAGTTGCACAACACGTCATATCACGTGATAATATGAATGCGAAAAGATTTCTAAATCCCATTGAAATTCAGATAAGCAACTGATAAGTACCCACAACAGTCACCGTTTCTCCATGACTCATGCCAGATACACAACATGTCATATCACATGATAGTATGAATAGAAAAAGATTTCCAAACTCCATTCAAATTCAGATAAGCAACTGATAAGCACCCACAACAGTCACCATTTCTCAATGACCCACTGCCAGGTGCACAACATATAATATCTTGACGGTGCACATTCACACGAGGCACACAACATGATACGTGGCTATCACAGCTCGATAATCCGTCTCCATGTCCAGTGTCATACACATAACACACACACGACACGATATACCGCTTTAGCGAAACCTCATACGAGGGTGATAAAAAGACAATTGTAATCACCTGCACACACAAGCTCTGATAATTCCGCAGGATTCACTGATGTGAGTTAATCCCTGAGACCTGATGTAAAAAAGACATTTACGATTGCTACCGCCGGTGTACAAGCTCAAACAGCAGCAAGGCCTTCATCAGCACACCAACAGGGTGCTCTACTCCACAACACCTCCACAAGCAGACATGGGTAATTCCACCAGCAACAGCAGCGATGAAACTTCGAGTGACAGCTCCATTAAACTTCCATTGCTGTGGCATATATATATGCCACCAAAGGCTCAGACTACCCAGAGGACTGCCGAGTCTGCTGTCAACGTTGAAAGAAGGGGAGCGAACAGGGGTGGGAACTGACCCGACCCAGGACGATCCTTAACAGGTGGTGTTGCAGGGAGCGCCACTCCGAGATGTGACTAGGTGTCAAAAAATGCACATTGTCACTGCCACATTTACATATAAAACCACCAGTTTATTTTGATTAAATTCTCTACTCGTTATTCCTGTATTTTGCAGGTTCCACAGTGAATGGTGTCACAGTTCCACTGAATGGGGGAAATGCAAGGGAAACATTGTTGAGAGGAGGTCACTGTCAAGTAAGGAGGTGCCAAACAACAGCAGGCGCTGCTCAACAGGGAAGGAGAGGAGGCCAACCGAATTGTGAGTACTATCACTTATTCAACTGTAGTAGGAACACACATTGATGTGACAATGGTACTCAGAATTAACAGAACGCAGCTCGCTGAAGATGTCTTGTGAACTCTCCATGAGAGGGGCATAAATTTTGTCATGTTATACCTGTGCATCATCATCACCAGGCAGAGAATGGTGGGTGGCAGTGGTGCCACCCATGAAACGGGTTCTTTTTTCTTTGATACACCACCTGTGCTAATGTTGGTGGACACAGTGTACAAATTGCTAGATGAAGCTATTGAATATGTGGCGAGCAACCTTGAAGACAGGCTCACCTTAAGCGAGGGTTGGAGCATCATGTTGCTACACAGGAGTCAGGGGCAGCAGCCAAGTCGTCAACATTGAATCCGGGTACAACTGCATCATTATAGAGCTAGAAGCATATGTGCAACTCAGGAAATAGCACAACACACCAGGTAAAAACCTTACCAGGATGTGAAAAACTGGATGAGGACGAATCGGATCAGCATTCAACACACACCTGACATGCCACTGAATAGCACTCCTTCAAGACATTGGAAAAACACAACAACCTTAACATCTAGGTGTACAATTTGTGTGAACTGGTTATGGGAAAACAGAAAAAACGTTGGTCTGTGCACCTCGCTAGAAAGGGGAAGTAACATGCCATGTTCCTGACTGGTCACTCTACTGCTAATCACAGATGACCACCTCGCACTCATCAAAGACATATTCGCCTACATGAGGGCATTCCGCCATGGGGTAAAGAGAAAGAGAAGAGAATACGCAGGTGGCATGTGTTATCACTGTCTAACCTTGTTTAATCCCCACCATCACGATGCCCACACCTGAAGTTGTTCAACCCGAACCGCAGTTCTATACCCAGAGCCCAACCAATTTAAAGTTTGAAAAAGTGAAAGCACTGAATAAAACCTTGCACATTGCCTTCTTAGATTTTGAAGTGTACAACAGACAGCCTGATGCAGATGAGGACCAGAGAGTTGTGTTGAAGCAGAAAGCATGCGCATATTGCTACGCAATCGTCGAGGCCAGAAGCGATGAATACTGTATGCGCAGAGTAGGTGTAGGTGAGTGTTGAGTCGACGAATTTCTGGTAAAAAACCTACGACATTGCCATCTTAAGGAGTAGGAGGAGAGGCAACAGAACGCAATATTATGTTAATTGGAAGGGTTATCCTGCACAATTCAATTCGTGGGTCGACGAATCCCAAATTGTGCAGACATGAGGTGTAAAACGGAAGCTTTAGTACATAAAAACAAAGATTTTATTTTATTCATCTCCCGTTTGTCCCCCTCTGAGAGGAGTAGAGTAATTCCCACATCAAGCAGAGTATTTATCACTACCATATCCGAAATTTGTATTAATTTTCTTCACGGTAATCTGACCAGAGAAACAACCCCCATTAAAAAGCTCAGAAGGTGTAAGAGGGAAATCCGTCAAGTATCCTTGAAAACGACAACATTAGCGAAGAAGAAAACCATATTGAAGAGTTGCAAAGGCAGTGCTATTCTGTCCGTATTAATTCCTTTAGCAGCCAGTTTGATAGGAAGTCTTTTTAAATAAGAAAATAAAAAAAATGGAGTTCTACGTTGTACCGGCCATCATGTATGAGACATTAACAAAAGGTCAGGAAACTTGTGGTAACAGCATTGGCAATAACAACAACAACAACATTAATAACCATAGCATCAATAGCGATTACAATAATAATAATAATAATAACAATGGTAACAGCATCAATGCAGGCAGTAAAGACAGCAGTGGGGGAGGTAGGGTAAACACAGGTGCGGGAGACGCATACATTCTCTTAACATGCAGAGAAGTGCAAATTTTCCCATGAATGCTAAAACATTTACACTTCCACCTCCTTTACCTCCTGCTGGGGATGACCATGCAAAGAAGAAGAAAGGAAAGCCACTAATTTTGAATGTGCTCAACCGCAAAGTTACCCGCAAAAGAGTAAATCCCAACCTGACTAGTGTTATTCCTATATTGTTCAAAGATCATCAGATACCGTATGTAACAGCCTTAGTTAATCATCTGCAAAATTCAGGCGCGATTGAATGGAATGAAGAAGGAGACCTGTCCCACCCACTTAACAGATATAACACTTTAGATGTGGCTAGAGAATTTCAAGCGAATTAGAGGATGGATAATAGCAACATACCCAGTTATAATTATTTAATCGAACACGGAGGTATTAGGGAATGGATGGTGATAAATACCGGTATAAAAAGACAGATAGAAGCATGACACAATTTTGCTAAGAAAGGAGGTAGCAGAACAATGAAGAACATTGATGAATCACGAAATTATCAGAGGTGACCTGTTCAATCCTGCGGGTGTGATATACTTTCGAAGGGAGCAGTTGTCCACTGAGCGATAAAATCTTAAAGGGGGGCGGGGCTTAGCATGAATCACGGTGGTGGAGAGGAGAGGATGTGGAAACCCTGGCAAGTTTAAGAGTGCATTTGTGCATTTAGGCTCGCCGAGTGTTGATGTACACACTCCCATTCGCTGTTCAAGATGGCTTCTTCACCCTGCAAGCTGGTTTTGGGGAGTTTATCCGAGACCAAGTTCAAGGAGACCGAGTGTTGCCTGGTTGTAGCCACTAACTGTGTAAAATGCTGAAATTATGGATTAATTGAAGACATCGTGAGGGTTTACCCCTATGCTGACATCGCGGGTCACCGTTACAACAGAGCCGGGACTAGTTACACTTCATTCCATCACCGTGGGAGAGAAGGCACCACCATTCTGACAGTACCCGAGGGAGAGAATACGTTCGATGCTGAAGAACCTGACCTTCCCATCATTTTCACGTTGTTAACCCAATATGGAATTGGTGCACCCGTTGAAGACAATGAATTCGCCAAATCAAGTATAATGTATTCTAAGGATGAAGACCATGTGGAAAGGTTGTGGAACGATACGAGAGAAATGAGATACAATTACTTCTATTCAGCGTTGAAGAGTTTAAAAATTCAATGAAAAAAGTATCGTGTAAAGATGTGAAATATGTCCTATTCCCCGCAGGGATAGGACAAAGTGGTTGCGTGAACCGTGTCTGGTTACACCAATACCTACCTGTGATTATTTCCTTTGACAAGGAGAAGAAATGCCATGGAAAGGTCACATGTATAGTTGTCAAGGAGTCAGTTTTATCCTTCATGGAAGAGAAGTGTGTGGGAGATGTGCGGTTGAGGGATTAATTCTCCAAATTGAGGCATTTGGAAGTGATGGACACAGAGAAATTAAGCCCCAGGGTTGAACAGAGCATAGCTGTGTGACCCACTTATGTAAAAAAACAAAAAATGTTTGCCAACCTGTATATGTACATGTATGTATGTAGATTCCATTATTTTGTATAATAAATACAATTAATTTTTTATACTTTTTATTTATCCCTTCTAAGCTGTATGGTTTATATGACCTCAATAATGCGTATTACCAGCATTGAGTGTTCAGCATGTGTAGCGATTACATCGTATATGTGAATTGCGGGGTGTGCCCTAGATTTATTTCCTGAAAACCTGCCCCGTAAATTTATAAACATGTTGGCCACTCCCATAATTCTATCAAAAGAGGTAGAATAAAAATTAGGTGTCATACGGGTTACACTCCCAAACGAATACTACGCCATCACACCAAAAGAGGAAGATTTCACAATTCAGTTTAAAGTCACCTTAAATCAGAGTTCGACAACTCGCTCATACGCTTTCACATATGTTCCTGCTGTTGGCTTATTAGCGGGGGTTATGAATAGATTGACTAAGGCACTCAGTGCAGACATTACAGAACAACTGGAAATGTTTTACACTGGATACATTCAGGGTGTTATGTGTATAGAGTGGGAGCCCGGAGCATTTATTCATGTGAAAGACGGCAAAAGGTTTAACATTATTAATATCATGCCTGACCCTCATATAATAGATTTCTGTATTGCTGCCAGCCTATGACCCCCAAATACCTCATAGTAGGGGGGTGAAAAATTACATTTATTCATGCGAACTTTGGCAAGCCTAAAAGTAGTTTAGAATGGTGCACGGGAGTCTCCCGACTACTGGATGGAGAATGACAGTAACTTTGGGTGGGGTGTTGACCCCAACAGCAAGTCCCATCCCTGAGGAAAAAATTACATTTATTCATGTGAAAAGTGGCAAGACTGGAAATGGTCTCAATTAGTTCTTTGGAGACTCCTATACACTAAATGGACAATGACAGCCATTTTGGGTGGGGCTTTGACCCCGACAACAACCCTACCTCAAACCCGGGGCAAAAATGAAAATTTATTCATGTGACCAGTGGTAAAGCTGGAAATGTTCTCAATTAGTCCTTTGGAGTCTCCTACACACTAAATGGACAATGACAGCCATTTTGGGTGGGGCTTTGACCCCGACAGCGACCCTACCTCAAACCCGGGTCACAAATTTATTCATACGAAAACAGGCAAGGCTAGAATTGTCTCAATTGGTCCCTAGGAGTCTCCTAAACACTAAATTCATTAAGTGAAAATCATTTATAATATAAACGTCTACTATACAGATATGAAAATAATTTAAATCTATGAGAAATTTTATTGAAAAAAAGAAGAACATTGCATTCCTAACTGAAACACTCCAATTGTAGCTTACTTCTCTGGATATCTTTTCATAGCAGCGTTAATGTATTATAATATTGATGGAAATTAACAAAATGAACAATTGATCATTGATACAAAAAGCAGAGTTCTTTACTAACTTGAAAAGGAAAGAAACTTACAAAAAAATACAATAATGAATAGATGTGAATGATATTCATTACATTGTCCCCACACAAAATTAACTAGTAACATTATCAGAAACTCAAGGCTTATTACATATTCAGTCTTAATTTTGTCTCAAGCATTAATTTTCAGGAAGATGTATTATTCCTAAATTTTTTACAGGCGATAAAAAACATGCATATTTTCTCATTGTTTATTCCACTATTATAAAAATTTTGAAATGAAAAATAGTGTTAATGATTCAAACATGACCCTCTTATGGTACAGAGGTATCGTACTTAATTGTTATTTTATTATATAGATTGAGGTTATTAGCTGCTATGACTTTGAATTTTATCTCAGCTGAAAATAATTATGTATAGTAGAAAGGGAAATATTGCATTAGTTGTTCTCTTCCTCGGTATTATCACTATCCCCACTCCATACACTGTCTGAATCCTCATCCTCCTCAGCCATCATTTGGACCCCATCCTCTCCAATGTCAGCTTTAGTTACAGAGCTGGGGCCAGGATTTCATGTGAACCAAACAGATTGGAGACCATTCCCAGTTTTCATCCAGCCATAGTTGATTGGACTCTCCCCACCAGTAGGATTAACTTCATCAGCTTGTTTCCTCATTTTAGCCACAAAATTTGTTCTCTTGATATGATGATTAAGTGTTTCATAGCATGGAGGAAGGGAGGCACAGTTAATCTTCTTCATCCTCGTCAGCGGATCTGTTTGCTTGTGAAATCACATCCAGTAAGGGCATGAAATCCTGAGAGCCTCAGTCAGGCCAGAGTGCTTTTCTTCAAGCCGAGCAGCAATAAGAGAAACGATGTAACAGTGATGGTTACCTGAACCATAGTCTATTATCAATGACATGCAATCTGATCGTCCGATGAGACCAATAAGGATAACCAACACATCAGTGTCAGACGACCTTAACATAATGGTTCCCCTGTGAATTCTCCTCACATGGAAAGCAATAAGTGTGTCAGCTTCCTCATGCTGATCCTGTAGGTGACTTGGCTTATTAACTTGAATCTGGCTACCAACCTCTGTCTCTGTGGACATGAACTCAGAACATTCACCACCATGTGACACATACAAAACTTTCCTTCCCAAAATTGGTCCATATTGTGGGTTTCTCAATTCTTGCATAATAAAGCGTGCAAACTCTTCTTTAAATGTGCCGTTCTTCAGGAGCTCTATTCCACTATGCCGGTGTGCTTGATCTGGTCCACTGATAACAAAAGTGGGTTGATTACCTCCACCACGAGATTTCCTTTCCTGATCTTTAATTGAAGGGGACACATACTTGTTATGCACAAGGTGAATTACTTCCCCTCTAAAGGAACATACTTTGACAAGCAAATCCCTGGTCATAGTTCCATAAGTTGACTTGCTGTGGCGAAGTAGGGTTTCATGTAGGATGCATCCACAGTCAACCACACTTGCATTGACTTGAGGCAGAGTGATGTCAGTCAGAATTGTGTCCTGGTTTCCCTCAAGCAGTTTAGCAAAGGTTGCCTTGTCTGTCTTGTTGGGAGTTACATTACTATGAGCAAGGGAGAGTGGTACATCTGTAATTGGGAAAGTTGAAATGTACTGAAGGTCGCATGTGACATTTATTTTATTTTCCAGAGCTAGAATTCTTGCAAACACATCTCTGACTCCTTCTGCTACTTTACCTTTATCTTTATTATTGCAAGATTTTTGCAAGAACATTGTGGTTTGGTGTTTTCTGTGGCAAAGTTTAACACCTTTGATCGTATTACAGTTTTCAGGAATGTTGAACTGTCCGCTTCACACTCAGTCTCAAATTTCAATCGAAGTTCTACCCCACGCTTCAATGTATTTAAAAGGTAAACCTTTGTTTCTTCCTTTGCTTCTTTACCTGTTGCCACATTGACTAGTTCATGTGTTGACTGAGTATGAAATGGGTTACAGGTATCAGTAATGACTCTGGCAAGGGCTTTCAATATCATTGTTGTCACGCCTCACTCTTCATGGCTGTAACTGACTGGCTGGCTGTTCCCCTGAATGAAGGCCTACAAGTTGCCATAATTCTGATAAGGCCATAGCACACTGAGTCAAGGTAATAGACCATCTTCTGAAAGCATTCTCAAAGTTTCTAAAAGTTTATGAAAGCAGTTATTCCTCTCATAAGCGATGCAGCATCCCTGTTAACAGTCTGCTCTAAAGTTAGGTCAACTGCACATCTTGTGCATTATTTACTGGTGCGTCGGATAAAGAAGGCCCCTGCCTGTAGAATGTCCAAAGCTTTTGGGTCAATCTGTTGAAGTTTCGAAAGGAAAAGAGATCCCCATCTTGCATAATTTGGCCGATTTAGAGCAAAGATCTCACTAACATAGGGAAGGAATTTAATGTACTTCATTACATTGTTGGTGTGCACTGCTTTCTGCAGTTCCCTGTGTACTCTGCTGATTAGGTATACATAGATCGCCCAGTATGCTGCTATGCTACCATGTTGACCATCCATGACACTGCAACAATTCCTCGAACTTCCCCAGCAGGTCTTTGAAGAGAGCAGTTGCAACAACTTTTTCCATTTCTTGTACATCATCAGAGGAAAGGAACAACGTTGCTTGCAAGGATAGTACTTCTTCTTCTGTCAAAGTTTTCTTGAAACTGGTCAGCAAGGCTCGTTCCATTACTACTACTATGATCTGAGAGATCTTGGTACACTGGCTGTACAACTTGCCTTTCAAGAAACCTGTAAGAGATCCAGTGGCTAGGATTCCAGCTTCAGTTAATAAGTATTCAATTCCAGAGTCTGCATTAAATGTTCCAATGGCTGTATAGAAAGCCATCTCTAAATGGAAATTCTCCAGTAGTATTATCAGGTTGACAAATAATGGACGCTGTAGAGCTTGAACGGAAAATGCTTTCAAAGCAACAGCCAAATCATAAGAAACTATAGCATAGTCTTGGTTCATCTCCTTTGCAATTTTCACTGCTCTAATCATGGTTTCCTGTACAACATCATTTCTTGTTGGTGGTTGTGAGATGGGGTCCATGTATGCAACAACAGTTTTAGGGAGGTTGTCAGTAGTACATAAACGTTTTCAACACTAACAATGTATTTGGTTGGGATGAAGACAGCAGGAGAATTATTATCCCTCACATTAAGAGGGGGGAAGATTGAGGTGGGGGGACATTAAAAGTGCGTCTGTCAAATTCAGTAATAAAGCGGCCAGATTACCGAGTTTTAAAAATAATACCACATACGAAGTTTACGGCCCTGATGCTGTGAATGCACATCTCTCGATTGATTCCTTACCCGATTATTGCGGTGTAGATTATATGTATATGTACACCAATATTGTTCAACCGACTGTTTTTGGAGGGAAACTAGTAAATATATTGGATTGTTTTATATTAGAGAGCGGCAAAGGGAAGGAAATACACAATACGATATACAAAGTGCTGAACACGAACATTCTAGAACGGATTTCGATCATCATCACCGACCAGAACGGAAGGTGCATTCATTTCAAGAATGACTTGAGTGTCACCTGTGTGCTTCATGTAAGACCCAGATAGGGAGGTATGTACAAAACCTGCATTCTTTTACACTCGCTCGGTCGGCTACGAAGATGAGAAAGAAGAATGGATGGGTTAAATCTGGAAGTAAATATAACAAGGATGTGTATGATCTTTAATTCACTAACCTTTTGTTAGCGCGGAAGCACGCACGCATTCTCTCCCTCTTGCAATTTTGTGAAATGGTGGATGTGGTTCTTAATGTGCCAGGGACGGGAAACAAGGTTCCCGTCTCTTCATATATCGCGGGCATCTCAGAATTGTTCCCGAATGTGAAAAAACGTAGGATTTTTCGAAGGAAAGGTTGGATTTGACACCTTGCAACAATTCTATAAATCAAATCCTTAGTAATAACTATGTCGAGTTTTGTATCGACGGTGTCACGGGTTCCTTCTTGGATTTGTCGAGTATAGCTTTGGAATTATACATCACAGTGGTTAGGGGCGATGCACAGCTGCTGGTTGATGAACATGTTGCACTAGTTAACGATTTAAGCAATACGCTTTTTAAATCCGTCTCTGTCTTCTTGAACAAAAAGTTGGCGGAATCATGTCCTGTTTTTAACTATCAATCATACATAAAAATGCTCAAGAGTGTGAAAACCAGCGCGCTACCCACTTTTGGTATGAGCGAGTTTTTCCATGATGATTTTCACGCCATGCACGGTGTTACACAAACCTATACCGCCTCTTCTTTCGGACAGACGGGTAGGTGGGAAACTCGGGTGATGAGCTCTGTTAAGGCGAGAGGAGTTCATACATACTTTCCACTCCTTATAGATCTAGCAAGTATAGACATGTATTTGTTGGATTCCGTGGATTAGAGGATAAGGCTCAACATGCCTAATAACAACTGGGTGGTGGGTGTCCACACCGACGCTCACTTAAACGATATGAATATAGAAAAAGGAAAGTTGTGGATTGATCGGGTTAACCCCCATTATAACGCCATGTCTGCTTTAAACACAGCTCTAGTAGTTAACCCAATACAATATATATTTGATAAGACTTTATATAAAATGTACGTTATTGGGCAGAACGAGGATTCCATTCAAATAAATCAACCTTTCAACACCTGTGTACCTGAAAAGATTATGTAAGCTATGAATGGTATGCAAACATTTTCAGGGAATTATGCGGCCAATAGTTTGTACATTGGCACATACGACTTGAATAGAGTGTACATCACTGTTAATGGGAATACAACGTAGAATGTCAACTGTCATTTTCCTAATACTGTCACACAATTGTTTTACGAAATGCTGAAGTCAATAGGAGGTGGTCACGATAACCTCATCACCTATGACAGCTTTAAAGATGGAAGGGCTGTCTATTGTTTTAGCTTCGTCACGGAAGAGGTTGAAGATTCAATGCCGGTTGAAATTTCAGCTAGTTTGAGAACATCTATAAAGCAGGGAACAGTCGCGTCTCATCCTTGCATGATTTTATTGTTCAGAGACACCAAGGGTATTTTAACAACTGATTCGGATAGAGTTGTTCAGTGTGATGTTAATGGTTAGGAGTGATGGATACGAAAAAAATTGAGACTGCTTTACAGGGTTTGCTAGGGAGTGTTATTAAATATTTAGGTGTGTTCACTTCGGATGAAGTGGGTACATTCATAATACCTGCGAATAAAATTAAACCGTTAGTTTTTATATCTAATACTCTGCCTTCAACTTCTAGTATTGACATTGTTGGACACTGGGTGTGTTTTCATATGGACTGTTTACCTAGGGATACAATCTTCTTTTTTGACAGTTATGGTATAAACCCAAAAATTTATTCGGGCGGCTTCTTGACTTTTCTCCATGCTAATTTGGGATTTGTCCTTCACCAGTCCGTAACGCAGATACAGCCAGATAATTCATACAAGTGTGGTCTTTACACTGTTTTCTTTGTTCACTGTACAAGTCATAGAGGGTTGAAATCAGTTTTGTTGTTAACGAACGTTGTCTTCTTGCCGTGTCATTTGGAAAGTAATGACAGGTGGGTGACGGAATACTATTTCAAGTATTTTAAAAGGGTGAAATGTTCTCATTGGAGTTCTGGTGGTAAACGGGCTGTCACATACAAGGAGTATATGCATTTGTTAAATAGAAGGTAATAATAGTTTTTTGATGTTGTTAATATACATCATATAATTATTTTTTATTTCTTGCAAGCATTTGGTTCTTCTAAGTCCCATTATTTCTCTTCCTTAGGATGAGCGGGAAAGGAGGGGTTGTTCTGCAATGGGCACAGGTGGAGGACGAACGTCGAACGGTACAAGATGATAAATTTAGAAGATTGTGGTTTTTTTTATTGTAAAATTGTTTAGCAGTTTGAGGTTGGTGATAAGGAGTCGTGGCGGTATTGTTTTTGAATGCGTCTCGGGAGAAATGCATGAATCTGACACTTGTTAATGTATACCGGTTTATGTAATAAAAATATGTGAATGGTCACAATTGGTTTTTATTGCCCTCATTCTTTATTGTTCAACCTCCCATACAGTTTCATTATGTTAGGGTTATGGAGTTTAGAAATCTTTTCACATTCATACTATCACTGATATGACATGTTCTGCACCTGGCATTGAGTCGTGGAGAAACGGTGACTGTTGTGGATGCTTATCAGTGCTTATCTGAATTTGAATGGACTTTAGAAATCTTTTCACATTCATACTATCATATTTTCAGTTAGGTTAGGTTAAGAGACTTAGAAATGTTTTTGTGACCTTGCATTCATATTTTCGTGACCTTGCATTCATATAGTATTTTTTCATATAGTAGTTGCGTAGCGAAAAAGTAGTTTTTCATTTCGTAAGGGACCTTACATTCATATTGTCATATTTTCAGTTGGGTCAGGTTAAGGGACTTATAATTTATTTAACTCGTATTCTTATCTTTTCATATAGTTAAGGGACTTAGAATTTGTTCCTCATATTCATATTTTTCACATACTCATGTGGGTTAGGTTAGGTTAGGTTAAAGGACTTAGAATTTTTTCCCTCACATTCATATTTATGTGAAATGGTGGCTTTTCGTCCGTAGAGTATATCTTGAGCCAAAATAGGGTTGGGTATTTCACGTGGGTTAGGTTAGGTTAGGTTAAGGGACTTAGAATTTTTTTCCCTCATGTTCATATTTATCTGAAATGGTGGTTTTTCGTCAGTAAAGTATATCTTGTGGCAAAATAACGTTGGGTATTTCACGTGGGTCAGGTTAAGTTAGGTTAGGTTATGGGACTTAAATTTTCTACTCAGTGAGTTAGGTTAGGTTAGGTTAGGGTAAGGGACTTAGACTTTTTTTTCACTCATATTCATATTTATGTGAACTGTTTTTTTTTTTTTTTATTTTTTTTTATTTTTTTTTTTTTCATCTGTAGAGTATATCTTGAGCCAATAGGTTGGGGAGTGGGACTTAGAATTTTTTCACTCGTTGGGTTAGGTTAGGTTAGGTTAAGGGACTTAAGACTTTTTTCACTCATATTCCTATTTATGTGAACTGGGGTGTTTTTTTTTTCATCTGTAGAGTATATCTTGAGCCAATAGGTTGGGGGTGGGACTTAGAATTTTTTCACTCAGTGGGTTAGGTTAGGTTACGGGACTTAGAATTTTTTCACTCATAAATTGTTTTTTTTTCTTTTTATGTGTAGAGTATATCTTGAGCCAATAGGTTGGGTTAGCTTAGGTTTGGTTAGGTTTACTTGGTGGGTTAGGTTAGGTTAGGTTAAGGGACTTAGAATTTTTTCACTCATATTCATATTTATTTGAAATAGTGGTTTTTTCATCCGTAGAGTATATATCTTGAGCCAAAATGTATATATATATATATATATATATATATATATAATATATATATATATATATATATATATATATACATAGGTATATATATATATATATATATATATATATATACATAGTATATATATATATATATATATATCATATATATATATATATATATACATATGTATATATATATATATATATATATATATATATATATATATATATATATACATATATATATATATAATATATATATATATACATATATATATATATATATATATATATATATATATATATATCTATATATATATATACATATATATATATATTAAGCAGTATGTTTATGTGTTGTGGGGTGATTGCAGACAAATTAACCCTAGAAGGTCAAGACATTTCAGTTCAGCATGAATGGACGTATACATTGGAAAGCATGGAAAGGGCGTCATGGTCCCCTTATTGCTTTTCATTCTCGGTAATGAGAAATAAGAAAACATAATACGATCAGGAATATTATAAGCTTCTGTTTAAAGCACAGATATAGAGAAACTTACATAAAACGTTTTTCCAAATATCCGATTCATCTGTTAAGGAAGTTAATGAGCAAAACAAACAGTTTACAACCATTACAAAACTGTAGTCACATTATTTGTTACCGACTACATTTCCCAAGAGAAGGGGAAGCTCATTCATCATTCACCGGCATCAGTAAAAATCTCACTGCAATGGGTAAACGGAACATAATCTATTATCCTTAAATTCCCACAGGGATTTCATGTAAAAGGCACCAAGAACTGTAATACATAGGAGATTAATGAAGAAAGAAAGAAAAAAAAAGCACATTGCGGTGGTACATTATTGATGTGGTGGTATGATAAGGAAAAAAAGATATGTGATATAAGCATAAGCTTGCGGGTAAAGACTATGTTTGCAAGCGCCGCATTTTTGCCAAACGTGTAGGAAGCTTGAAAGTATTTTTAAGAAACAAGTTGAAAACTGAGAAACAATTGCATGTTTCCACAAGAAGAATATTCGATAAGTGGGCGTGGGAGTGAGAACGGGGAGTGGAAGCATAGAAGCCGATGAGAGAGTATTACAGACGGTAGAGTAAGAAGATTGTCACCGGGAAAGATAAAACGCTTCCATTTTTACCTTTTTATTTTCGTGTGGCTGTAGGTCATTAGGGAGTGAACAATCTGCTACAAAATATGACTTAAAGGCAGAAGATATTAGAAGTCTTTTCCATTAAGAACACCACAAATAACTAGCAGACTTCATTCTGATAACAAGAGTTAATCGACATTCGTTCCTTTTTATTTCTGTCATTGCTTCAAAGCGGTGGCCTGTATCAGCTTTTTCCTCTGGTTTTCTGTACAGATTTCCGATAAGAGGCTTATCTTCCAATTCTTGCTTTGCCTCTCATCGGTTCTTGATCATTTTCCAATGTTTTGTGAAACATTTGTTACCAGTCTTCCGATATATTTTAGTTTCTTTTTGGATAGCAGCTCCTCACACTCCAGTACATTGGTCTTGTTTTTAGATTTGGGAAACATTTATTGTCTAGAACTTTATCATTCTGTACATTAACGATCAAAATTCATAACTAATATGAATTTCATTCCAGAGAAACCACCAATTACAACTATATGAAATCGCCAAGTAATGTAGAACGAGGGAAAAAGGAGTTTAAAACCGCTCCCGTAAGACACTGTCGTGGGTCCAGGAACCGCTCGTATTTGGGCGATTCCTGGTTGAAGCAACCAATTTGTATGAATGAACCATAAAAGCCGACCGTCTTCCAAAATGGTCGAGCCAAAACGCTGGTTTCTAGACATTCTTACCGTCGTGATTATCACAGTCTTGACCAGTGAGTGAGTGCCTGGCTGTAAATGAAGTTACAGAGCTCTGGTGTCGATTGCTTCGCAACATTCGAGCGCACCAAAATCTCTTCATTCTCTTTCGCTTGTCTATGGGATTACAATGTATTTCAGGAGTGTTCTGCACAAGAATCATGTGTGATGTAATATTTCAGAAGCTTCATCGAAAATATCTCTGAGGTGAAAGAAAACACAGCTTTGGCTTATTGCAAGCAGTCCTTAAACATTTTCGCTTTTGATTTTTTTCTTTGGCTATTTTTTTTTCAGATATCCGTAGGTGACACTCCGTAGAGAATTTTGCCGTATACCATTTGCACTTGTACTTAAATTTAAATATAAATACACATATAAACATCGAGAAAAATAGGACACTGTTGACAGGATACTTGGATGCTGAAAAAATAATTTTATCAAAAAGTAAAAATAAAAAGAAAAGAAAAAAACATGTTTCGTACTTGCGTTAGCATCTGTCTAACTGATAGGTTATGAAATAGTAAATGTAAGTGAATGTAGGCTGTAATCTGATTAACTGACGAAAAACGACAAGGTAGTTTTCATGTAGAAGAAAGTACAAATAACGTCATAATGATTATCCTTTTCGTTTGGAGAAATTCACCTGATCGATAACAGGAGAGTTTTTGAGAAATGATGAGTCAGTTACCAAAGATAGCACAAGTTGTTGTAAACAATCACAGAATTACTACAGGAATACGCAACTGCAATCCACGAGTCACACAGCGTCTTTAGAAGAAGAAAAAACGGTATGAAGTATCTAACCAAGTATGAGGTAAAAATATTTTCGAAAAAATGACCTATGGGAACCATAGGACATCGAAACAAAAATCCTCTCAGTCACAAACCGGTCAGTTTACGGAAAATTTCATTTTTTATGATGGCGGCGAATGATTTGCCTTTTTCTCGGTAATTATAACTTTACTCTCAAATGGCCTTTAGTTCACGGCACCATTCACTAATTTTGCTGGTCTACTGGTCCAGATATAAAACAATTTTTCTTTATTTTTCCGACTTCTGTCGTACAAAAATGCTCTACACGTGTGAGCGCATTCAATAAAACACGGTCATGGAGCAGAATTGCAGCAGGACACATTCTGTCACCCCCAACCCTGGGCTACCGTAGACAGACAACTGCAAAGGAAAAATGAGAAGAAAACGAATGTGAAGAACTGCGCAGCGCAGAATGAGAGCAGACGACAAAGCGAAAGCGAGATCTTACGGCTCCACTTTTCCCCTTTTGTCATTAAGAGATTGTTGTGACAAGAACAGTATTTTTTCCCGACTAATGGAACATCGTTTTCATAGTCATCTTTGGTCAGGAAAATGGAACGGAAAGGCCCTTAAAGAAGAAGATAGAAAAGACAGCGAGCAAGAACTAGGAAAAGTCTATTCCAATTACCGTTTTTCAGAAGACTCCCAGGACGCACCACAGGAGATCAGGAAGCGCCAACCATGAGCACGGGATTTCGACGACACGAAAACAGAGATAAAGAAGAGAAGTAATGACGATAATAAGACGACAGCAAGCTCATTTGAAAGACTGTTGTTTACATTCCCAGACTGGAAGCGCAAGCGAATTAAACGGGAAAATGCTCATTTTCCCAGGACGAGTCAACACCGCGAGAATTCCTAGTTATTTCGCCACGATAAGAAGCAAAAGTTATCGCAAATCAACCCATTTAAACCCTCCTTAATTATCGTTAACCAGGGGAAAATGACAGTGAAATTACATGTTAAATATGAAAGCATCCAAAGTGTCATTCTAATGGTGTTTTGCGACTCCACAAAAGAGAATACCAGTTGAATACTCTGCCTGATAGGTAAATTTGTCAGAAAAAGAAGTTATAGGAAAGAATGTTTGCAAAATCCGACGGCAAATAATTTTAATCATGAGAACACATTTCATTAATAATATACAAAGATTCTGAACCTCGTTTGCATTTCTAACATCAAATATATTGTGATACACAATAACTGAAGCGCTAGGTGAGATAACAGTAACGCACTAATTATTCAAAGAATCATGAGAGCAAAACCTATTTATATAAGTGTGATGAAGGGCCATGATCAGATCACGCAATGGATTTCACTCTAACCGCTCGTCTCTCCTGAACGGTGGGCTCATTGCTCTTGTGATGCCAGTGGATGAAATTTTCGTTCCATCGCATTCAGCCTCACTCTTTCTCTTTCGTCGTTTCTGAAAATAAAATAGTCAAGGGATGTGTACCAGCAATGTAAAAAGATGCTTTCTGAAACTGTCGTTAAATTTTTCAATGGGGAAGATCCTTAAAAAAGAAATATTGTGCCCTTGGATTCACAGGTACCTAACGTCGTTGCTAATCAAAAACTGGCGCACAATTTCATGTTCTTCGCATCACAAATCTTTTCCATATCATTGAGAATCAGGCTATATTAACCACAAACCTCGTTTAACTAACGTCGTTTATCATTACTGAAAATTCACGTACAACTTGACTCCAAATTTTATTGAGTGTCACCGTCTGCGAAACGCATTTCAGTATTAATTTTTTGTTTTGTATTTTTTTCATACATGGTCATCTTCACCGTTAAAGATATCAGTAAATAACTGATTGTTTCCTTTATGTTTTGGCTGTTTCTTTGGCTGTATTTTCTTTTCGGAGTCCAAAAAGTAGACCTCCTCAAGCGAACCTTCAAGACGAACAAAAACATTGGAACTTTTGAAGCACTAACTCATTATCAGTAACACGTGTCTCATGACTTTCACTTTCACTCCAACCACTCGGTGCATCTCTTTGAACCTGCATTCTCTCCTTCCCCCGTCCCCGTCGCTCTCCTCCTCATTGTTGCACGTCTTCATCTTTCATCACCATCTTTTTCTTTTTCTTGTTCTTCATCATCTTCTGCGTCCCTTTGAAGCTGAATCTTTCCCTCCCAAGAGCACGTCCTCATGACTCTTGTTTGAGAGCTACAACTTTACTAGGCTACGTGACTCATTGACTGGGTTGTCGCTGCAAATAGCATGGCTGCAGGGGCATTGCGGTGGCCCGATTCCATCGTCCTTCTTTTGCGACGTGAGGTTATGGCGCTATTTTAGGACACCAGGAAAAAGTTCGTTGTCTCTTTGTCCGTTTCCTCCTTCTTTAGAGCATTCCCTTGAAATATAAAATCTGACGAGAGCTATAAACAAACACACGCATGTGAGGCTGTAGACAAAAAAAAAAAAAAAAAAAAAAAAAACACACACACATACACACACAAACGCGTTTCGGTGAAGGAAATAAATGCAGATATATGTATTCGGTAGAGAAATTGATTCTCGGACGTTCTGCAGCAAAGCAGTTTAGAGAGAGAGAGAGAGAGAGAGAGAGAGAGAGAGAGAGAGACTTTTCGTGTAATTTCTAGGTAGTAGTGAAATACACAGTATTAATATCGTTTGCAAGGCTCCAGTGGAAGTAAATAAAAAGTAAGCAGTTCCTGTTTGCAAGAACAACGTTCGAAGTTAAGTTGGTTAAACCGTGAACAGTTTCTGCGGCAGTTTCAAAGAAGAGATTCTTGAGGCTTCCACAAAGCAATTAACAAGGTCCGCAGTGAGATGCACTAATTACTCAAGAGACATCATTACGAAATGATTATCTGCAAGACTGAAATACAAAAGCAGCAAAGGATACGTCTTAATAGTCTCTGAAAAAAATCGGCTCAAGGTTGGGGAAGCAGGAAGACTCTTTACACCAGGCTAAATGAACTTTCTCTTGTAATAACCGGAGACGCTTTTCAGGCACTTGCCGAGAGGTGAAGTGCGCGGCAGCCGAGAGATGGGCGATGGGATATTTCGGAATAGTGTCATCAGCGAGACAGCGGTAAGTGAAAAAAGGTATCTGAAAAATGCTTCCAGTAATTAACTGCTGGAAAGCAGAACGAAACGTCCGAGATACAATTAGCAAGAGAGAGAGAGAGAGAGAGAGAGAGAGAGAGAGAGAGAGAGAGAGAGAGAGAGAGAGAGAGAGAGTAAACTCAACACATGCTCTTAATTAGATCTTGCGTTAAAAAGTTACAAAAATGGTGCAAGAAATACTGGAAGTCGCGAAATAGAAACTCAACGGTCCTTGAAATGTGTGACAATACAGTTCTGAAAGTTCAGAAAATACTGTTAATTTCAAATGCTATACCATTTTGATTAATTAGCAGCTCAAATAATTTACTTCCATTGAAAGGAACCCATTCGTAATATATTTATTATTTCCCGTTTTATTGATGAAAAATCTTGTAATTTGCTTCGCTAGGATTGTTAAGTCCTTTGCAATACGAAGAGATTCATTGCAGAGGAAGGATTGACAATCCTTGGATCGACAGCAGAGCAAATAAAGAGAGATGTCTTCAATTAACAGGAAAAAGGAAAATTTTTACAAGTGAGTTCTCTTCAATGGATATAAATGATCAGAATTACTAATCAAAATAATAGTCTTTAAAATCAATTAATATTTTTTCTGAACTTTCAAAACTGTTATGACATATTTCAAGGCCAGCTGAGTTTCTGTTTTGTGACTTCCTGCATTTCTGCATAATTTATGTGCTTTTTTAACACAAGATGTAATCAAAGGGAAGTAGATTAGTTTACTTTACTCTCCTTCCCTCTCTCTCTCTTTCGCTAATTATGCCTCATGCGTTTCGGAGGGAATCTTGTAGGTAAATATAAATCCTAATCTTATAAGAAAAGCGGTGATGCGAAGCCAATAACTGATGAAAGATAGTTTAGTTAAAAATGTTAAATTCATCAAATATATAAAAAAAATCGCAAACCAACTCATAAAGATTACTGAAAACTCGATTGAATTAATGGACTTTTTCATAGGAATATTTCATCCCGGGGGGGTGGGGGGACGCACGCAACCTAGTCCCGAGCATACTGTGCATTTCAGGAAGATGTCAGAAAACACTTAATAACGGCAGTCTCTTTTCAGTAAAGCATCAGGTACAAAACACATCTCGTCATCTGTTCGTTGAGATGAACAGGTAAGCAAGCTTTAAAAAAAAACCAGGACAGATAGATTTTCTATAGAATTCCCTATAACAGAATAGAATATGAGTTTAGACCATAGGTCAAGCGCTTCGACCTATGAGGTCATTCAAGTTATACATGCCATGTGAGCAACTCCGGGCTGCCCAGGAAAATTCTGAATGGTAATTGATAAACACACTCTTTCCCAGAGCCCCTCTACTCTCTCTCTCTCTTTCTCACTTCCCCTCCCTTTACTCTCTCTCTCTTTCTCACTTCCCCTCCCTTTACTCTCTCTCTCTTTCTCACTTCCCCTCCCTTTACTCTCTCTCTCTTTCTCACTTCCCCTCCCTTTACTCTCTCTCTTTCTCACTCTCTCCCTTCCCTTGTCCAGCATTTTTGACAATTTATATTTCACCACTTCTCACTCCCCATTCCTACTGGGGCTGTATTTGGACTTGATTGGCATCAATTCATCCCAGTGATCTCAAAAACTATGGATTATGTACTAATATTCGTCATTTTTTATATCTTATTTTTTACCCCTTCTCATCCCCCATTCCTATTGGGTCTGAACTTGGACTTAAAGGGCATAGGAAGTGTCACTTTCATCTCAGCGACCTCGTAAACTATGGATTAGACACTAATATCTGTCATTTTCGGTTATTTTTACATGTCATCCCCTTCTACTTATTGTGGCTGAACGTGAGCTTCAAGGACACCAGGAGTTCGCTATTCATCTCAGAACCTCGAAAACTATTAGACCGTGGGTCCGCCATAGACACCGACCCCCCTATGGATTTTTGCAGCCCGCCCCCCACCATTTTTTTTTCTTTAGAGATCATAGAATCTGAATCTGCTTGTCTGCACTTCGGCTGCTGGTGATTTTGGCAGTAACAGCCATTTTGAATTCATACTGGGGAGCAAAAGGAAAAAATATTACTAAAAATTTTTTCTGCTTATATCTTTATGATATATATTTTCATAGTTTTTTTGGGGTCAAGGAATTCATTTTTTTATAGTTCTAAAGCCCTATCATCAATATTTATCAAAGTACTTAATAATACTAAAATTGACGATTGCACAGAAAGATTATGTTATTGAGCACGTACATATATGCAGCAGAGAATATTGATGGACATAGTGTATTCTTAATGATTCTGCACGGTATATTCATGACAAGAATCTGTTATTTTTAATGCAATAATGTTATAATGAATGAGGGTTTTATTTACTTCTTTTTATATATATATATATATATATATATATATATATATATATATCTATATATATATATATATACACACACATATAAGAACTCATAATGGCCACTAACACTAATGTTGAAGACAAATCCTATATCCTATTGTATGTCTTTCATTTGGTTCACCTGCTCCAAAAGATGTTGAAGAAGATCTCCTAGAGGCTGAGACGTCTTGTAAAAAATCCTTTGGTGAATTCATTTAGGAGAGGCTGATTAATTAGACTAAAAACTTTAATGGTCCAATTAAAAAGCAAAATCTCAAAACATTTGCTTCCATAGCTAAGTCAGTAACAATTACAACCACCACAAAGCAAGTAAAGCAATTAAAAGCAGAAAGAAATGTACTAGGACAAATTGCAGTGTTGCTACAAGACACAACTTGAACATGGAAAAAGTTTTGAGTCATCCACTTGGACCCGATGCCTTGATCCTTAGTAACTGCTGACGGCGTACTCGTAAAAACCAACAAAGCGAAACTCCTTCATGCTCTAGAAACAGAACAAGTCCTTGCAAGAAGACCAGAAACTGAATACATGAATTGCATCATTGACGGAAACGCAGTATTACAAGCACAAGAAGCATTGCTTACAACATTTGGGGACCTAGCTGAGGAGGTGTTGACCAGCTACCTAGAGTCAGCCGGGTAGATTTTGTTACTGACACATACTTACCACTTTCAAATAAAAATCCAGAGAGGAGGCGGAGAGGAGCATCAACCACATTATTGCTTAAGGGTAGTTTAAAAAAAATTCCCAGAAAATGAAAAAATTTCATGGTAGACACAAAGAACAAAGAGCAATTAATAAATTTCTTATTCGGAGAATGGAAGCAAGATAGATATGCAATCAAGCTAAAAAAAAAACAGCTATTCACTTTGTGAGTGGTCAATACTGCACCGTTATCACAAGTACTGATGGATCTCGAACAGACACATATGAGGTTGAGGCCCTGAAATCATCCCAAGAGGAGGCTGACAGTAGAATTATTTTGCATCTTCATCATATGGCTTTTCAAATATCCGAAGCTTTCACCATTGTTATCAGATCACCAGATGCAGATGTGTTCATCTTGTTGCTGAAATTTGCACAAACCATAAAACAAACTATATTGTTCGATACAGGAGTAGGAGACAAAAGACGCCTCATAGAAGTGCAAAAGGTTATAGATGAAACTGGTCAGGAGATATGTGAAGTCTTGCCTTCCTTTCATGCTTTTTCTGGATGCGATAGTGTGACCGCATTTGTTCGGAAGGGCAAGTTATTGCCATGGAAATCATTACAGAAAAACCCTGAGTTTATCTCCACTTTCAAATCTCTCGGATTTGGTCTTTCTGTGTATGAAGATACTTAAGTATATCCAGCTAGAAAAGTTTACATGTTTACTCTACAATCATTCATCAATTCAGTCATCTATTGACAAACTACGATATAATAATTTTCTACAAAGATACAGCCCCAGATCAGCTATTCTTTCAGATTATGATAGGATAGATATGAGTTTGCTACTTTTATGCCGCATGTCACTTAGAGAACACATAAAGAGGGCAAACTATCAGGCATTCATATGGAATAGAGTAGATCAAGCTAAACCAGATATACCTTTTCCAGACGGGCATGGGTTGGGTGCTGTGTCATTGAAAGACGCTTAGACTTTGTACGGTGCAGTGGATCACTGATGCCACAAGAACTGATAGATGTTCTAAGGGATCATGTAGAGGAGGGAGAGACGAATCACGTGAATCAGATGAAATTAACAATATCACCGATTTGATGTATGAATATGATGATTAAATATGCAGCATTAATTGTAGTTCTTTGCAAAGCATCATTCTCAGTAACTATTATGGTAAAATTGTTTCACTACTAAAAACCAATAATCTGTATATATTTACTTACCTTTATAGAGTACCTGAGTGCTATTACTGTACTATAAAGCATAATTCGTTCTAATCCAATGTGCCGAAGAATATATTAGATTTTATTCAACTAATCCTACACTATCGATTGTACTTCTGTATAAATTTGCTTTATTACAGGGAAGAATACTTTTCAACATTGCTTTGGCCAAAAATTTATTTATTTTTAGCTTATGTATGCAGCTTGTTTTTATTTAGATGCTTTTCTGCTATATGAGTTGCCGCACTAATATTAACGCTGTGCATAAAAGATAATACTAATTTTCGTATGGAATTAAGAACAGAATCATTTTCAGGTTAGCGTGTGTATTCAAGGGCTATAAAACCAAACTTTCCTAAATCAAATGTCTTACCAAACATATTTAATTGTTTTTGCATTTAATTCATTATCTATTTTAGATGTCAAATGCACTTTTATTGCTTAAGGATTAAAATATTACCAAAGGAATACTTTAATTTATTGTACCTGTACCACAAAATTTCGTAAAAACCCATTAATATTTCGAATACTCTCTTTTCTAATAAAAACCAAAGATTTATTGATTTAATTTCTTTTCTTGTTTTCCTTTGATCCTATGATTTAATGTAATTTGTCTTTTGATTAGAAATTACATAAAATTACATTACGTATTCCTTGCCTACTTAGCTAAGCTAACGCTTTTTGAAATTACTTGAAATTAGATTTTTAAAAATTATTTCAAATTCTATATGTAGCAGCCAAAATCTCGACATCTCAGAGTGCAGAAAATCCTACCCTGAATCAATTGACTAAAGAAATATAAAAGTAGAGCCTGCAAGGATATATTGGTGGGGGGAGGGGGGAGGCAACAGGTCTATGCTCAACATAGCAGATGGCTGTACCCAAGAGTAAACCGCATCCTAAGCGGTGAAGGTAATTTTTTTCGTGCTATTTATTTGGACTAAATATAACTTATTATATATGAAATAGCATCTAAAAACCCTGCTCTTTATGTATATTCCAATCCGAACACTGTCTCTTCACTGAAAAGAAAGGAGAGCAAACTATAATATAAATGTTTCTTGAGAGTTAAAAATATATATTTAAACCTAAATAACGTTTTGATTCCAATTTTTTCGATGAAATAACCATTTCATTCTTTTCAGCGTACTTTAAAACCCACAGTTCCTTACCATTTTCATATATACCAAAAAGCAAAGTGCAGACAA
>NC_087205.1:58705141-58710141 GCF_015104395.2 Macrobrachium nipponense
TTCGACAATAGGAGACTTCATATCAATGTATGGAAACTCCATGGATATCCAGTGATCTTTTATTACATACTCTTTTTGCTGCTCTATCAGCTTTTTCATTACCTTTGATCCCTACATGGGCAGGAACCCAGCAGAACGAAACAGCTTTGTGTTTGCAAGAAATTCGAAACAGCCACTCTTGAGCTTGGAGAATCAAATGATGTGATGTATTACAAATATTAAAACTCTCCAAAACACTTTTAGAATCCGAATATATAACAAATTTCTTTCTTCTCTGGTGCGATGAACAAT
The DNA here is from genome assembly GCF_015104395.2 of Macrobrachium nipponense. NCBI lineage: Eukaryota > Metazoa > Arthropoda > Malacostraca > Decapoda > Palaemonidae > Macrobrachium > Macrobrachium nipponense. The sequence continues at coordinate 58,705,433 of NC_087205.1, forward strand.
AGCTAATGCTCTATTAATGGCAGAAAGTTCTGCTGTATATACTGTAGCCGAATTTGGTAGTTTTGCAGCCTCACAAGTGTCTTCTGTAATTACGGCTAGCCCAACTCCCTCTCTTGACTTGGAACCGTCTGTATAAATCTTATAAGCACCATCATGAGTTACATCATGTTCTAAGAATAAACTCTCTGCCATTTTATCAGAAAGGTTCTTCTTGACCATAGTTTTTTGTTACAAACTTTTGCTTTAGGGGATAAGCCCATGGGGGAATCTTGGAGGCAACTAACTGAGAAACATTCTGATTTTTTAGAGTATCATTATTCACTTCTTGATGTAGCCTTATATGGAAGGGGAAAGATGACCTTGGTTTAAATTTCCTGTTGTCAAGTTGGCGAATGACCTTATTGGAAGGATTTTCGGAACTGCTTTTTATGCGCATTATGTAGCGCAGACCCAGTTCCTCCCGTCGTAAGTCAAGTGGCAGTTGATGGGTATCTACATACCAGACTTTCAACAGGAGATGTTCGGAATGCACCAGAGCAAATTTGTAATCCCATGTTATGGACAATATTGAGGTCGTTAAGTTTGCTTTTGCACGCTGAAGAATAAATCTGACACCCATAATCTAGCTTTGATCTACAAAGTGCATCATAAAGTCTTAATAAACATTTCTTGTCAGCTCCCCACTCATATCCAGAGACTACTTTCAAAAGATTAAAGATGCTTTAATTTTACATTTAAGGTTATCAATATGTTTGGTCCAGGTGAGTTTTGAGTCAAAAGTCATTCCCAAAAATTTGACATCGGCAGCATATGGTAAAATAGATCCCTCGAGTTTTAAATTAGGTATAACCTCTTTACGCCTGCTCCTTGAAAAGCGGATAGCAACACTCTTAATGGCTGAAAATTTAAAACCATCTAGCTGGCCCATTTGGAGACAGAATCAATAGCTTTCTGTAGATATCGGCATGCAGATATAGGCATCGTAGGCAGTGCAATAAATGGCCAAATCATCCACAAACAATGAAGCTCGAACTGGGCTTGAACTTCATCCAAGATGCTATTTATGGCGACAGCAAAGAGGGTCACACTGAGAACACTTCCTTGTGGAACACCTTCCTCTTGTTTAAAGGGGGACGACAGAAAGTTCCCTACTCTCACTTTTATTAATCTCTCGGATAGGAAGGAATGAATGAACCGAATTAAGTTGCCCTTAATACCCATTTTCTGTAGTTGTTTTAGAATTCCATTACGCCAAGTAGTGTCATAAGCTTTCTCTAAATCAAAGAAGACCCCTATTGTCTGACACTGATTGCAAAACCCTGCTGAATTTGGTTGGAGAGTCTCATAAGTGGGTCGAGGGTAGATCTATTTTTACGAAACAAACCCAAATTGGAAAGGAGAGAGAAGCTTATTTGATTCTAAGTGCCATACCAAGCGATAATTTATCATTTTTTCCATTAACTTGCAAACACAGCTTGTTAGTGCTATAGGTCTATAATTTGAACTTTGTTGGGGATCTTTATTTGGTTTTTGAACGGGGATTATGATGGAAATTTTCAGGATCTCGGCATAACTCCAGTCCTCCCAAATCTTATTAATGATCTTAAGAGGTAGCGTTTGGCCTCTTCAGGTAGCTTCCTAAAGCATTATATATAAAATAGTATCTCACCAGGAGAAGTGTCATCTGTTGAAGAGAGTGCTTCATGTAGTTCTTGAAGAGAGAATCTTGCATTGTATGCCTCCTGGTTATCACCAGATAGATTCAGATTGACCTGAGTGTTCCTGATTCTTTGGAATTCACTAGAATAGTTTTTTGGGCTAGAAATGTTGGAGAAATATTGACCCAATGATTCAGCTACATCTGAAGGGTTTATAATGAGGTTATTTCTACTCTCAAAGCGTTTTGTGGCACAAACTTCCCTGCTAGTTTCGTACCTTTTTCCATACAAACATTGATGGTGTTTTAGAGTTAATTCCATTATATAATAAATCCAAGAGTCTTTCTTGGCACGACGGAAGTATCGGCGTTGTTTTGCCATGGCTCGCTGATATATTCTTTTAGAAGTGGATGTGCCACTTGATTTGTATTTCTTGTAGCATCTTCTAGTAATTTTTCTTAAGGTGGCACACTTTTTGTCCCACCATAGGAAACTGTTGGTCTCCTTGGCTTTCCAGTAGTTTTTGGTATAGAGGCTTCTGCACTGGCTAATACAGTGTTTGTCCAATACTCATATGCTTCAATATGGTTGTTAAAGGATTCAAATGTTTTATCTAGATGGATATCCTTTTTATACTTATCCCCAATTCAGCTTCCAATGGCTTCCATTTCTGTGGCATTTCTGTAGGGACATTTCTGGTAAACTTTAAAAGAATGGGATAGTGATCACTGCCATTTAAAAATTCATTTACTGACCAAATAAAATCTAAAGCTATTGCAGAGGAACATATGCTCAGATCAATAGCAGAGTAAGAATTAAAATATATATTATGATAAGTCATAGTACCATCATTTAAAAGCACAATATCATTATTATTAATAATGTCTTCTATAATTTTACCTTCATTATCTGAAGTATGCCCTCCCCATAACGGATTATGGGCATTCAAATCACCAAGAATAAAAAATGGCTGTGGCAGTTGATCAATTAATGATTGGATATCAGCATTTGTGAAGTTTGATCTAGGAGGCAGGTGATTTGCTCACGATAATAGCTGCTCCTCCATGTGCTCTATCACCCACTGGAGGGGTGGACGTGAAGATCTCATAATTAAGTCCAGGATTGAACTTCTCTGGACCTAGTTGAGTTTCCTGCAGGCAAATTACTCCAGGATTAGTATCTCTAAGGAGGACCTTTAGATTTTCAGCACGAGAACGCAATCCTTTACAGTTCCATTGTAGGATGTTGAATGAAGCCATTACAAATCCGATTAGGAAGCCTTTCTTTTTTCTCTTTATTTAGGTGGTCTGGAAATAAGACGGTTTTTTATGACTAACCCTGTGATCTTTATTTCTCCTAGTTTGATTTTCTTTAGGAGGAGGGTGAACATCTACCGTTGTAATCTGTGCAACCTTCTTAACTTGGTGGTTGTGTTCCATTGAAATACTTGCTTCACTTGAGGAAAGCACACTAGAGCTGTTAAATATCGAAGCATGCTTATTAGGAGCATAAGGGGGAGAACCTGAAGGAGTCCTTCCTCTCTTGGGGTTCCTTAACTGTTTTGATTCCATTATATCAGACAGAGATTCTGCCTGTGATAGATTTACTACTACATAAAAGTAGGAGATGGAAGAGATGATAGGAGAGCCTCTTCATCTGGAGGGGAGACTTTTTCAACCACAGGCAGCTTGCCTGCTTTGGTGGTGTGTGCTCTTGCTTCCAGTGACTGAGCACCCAACCCAGATACCCGGGCCTCTACCACAGGAGTTGATGCACCTACTGTGCTCCCACAGGACCCTTTGTGGTAGTAAGGGGTAGTGGGTTTAGAGCTCTTGCATAGCTCTTTGATTGGCCCAATTGTTGTTTGGCATATCCTATGCTAATGTGTTCAGCATTAGCCTTATTTATTGCTGATAGTTCATCTTTGTATGCTTCACAGTTTTTATCATTAGCCTTATGGTTCAGCTGACAATTACAACAATTTGGTGTTTCAGAACAAATACCATGGTCAGGGCAGAGCAATTTAGCAGAAACTTTTGCGTTCCTACATACTTTTGATGAATGACCAAACTTGAAACAGTTGAAACATTGAATAGGTTTCGGGAGGAAGGGTCTTATTCGCACTCTTTCATTTTCAATGATTACATGGGATGGAACGTTAGGGTCTTCAAAGGTCAAAATTATCATATTAGCAATGGGTGTCTTTTTTACTTTCCACACTGTCAATGGGCTCATTTCAAGGATCTCACTTTCTGTGAACTCATACAAATCTTTGTCAAAAATGACACCTCGGCCATAACTAAAATTCAGGTGGGGTCTGATTTCTTTCATCATATCATGCCCAGAAGGATTCATTGCAGATAGCATTTGTGCTTGCGTTTTTGATTTAGCATGTATTAGCACTGTACGTTTTCCAAATCTAGATATATCTCCACTATTTATTCCTCCCACCTTTTTCTGGAGATACCTGCAGAACTTATAATAATTGTAAGTTTCCTCCTTCGCTGTTGCAACTAGCCACATAGGAGGTTTGGGAGTTCTGGATGGATTATTGCCCTCTGTTTTCTGATGTATATCTTGAACCCATTCAGTTGGGTACTTTATCGGTCAAAGCTCCCTCTATAATACACTGATTTATTTGTACTGTATTGATATTACTACTAGCCTTAAAGGCATCTTCATATTTATCAAAAGTAATCCATGCTTCCCATTTTGATGTGACTTCAAGGAAATTCATCCTTATTTCAATTTTTATAGTTCCAAAAGAATGGAAGGTTGTCAAAAATCAATGTCATAGTCGCACTGCAGTGGTATGCCCCACGACATGTAGCACTCGCAAGTTTTTCACATTAGATAGTTTTTCCAACACAATGTTTTGTAGAGCTACCATCGTGCTCTTGATTAATTGAAATTTCCTGGGGGTGGTCCAAGTCCTTGTCCATAGTCTCATCTGCGCCAAAAAGCATCAAAAGGTCCAGGGGTACTCGAAAATCCTTATATTATTTGTCATAAAGATTAGAGGGGGTATAATAATAAAAAAAAAAATTTAAA
>NC_087205.1:58715141-58772641 GCF_015104395.2 Macrobrachium nipponense
TTAATCACAGAATAAATTCATGGTACTGACAATAGCAATAACTTTATCTTTTAAGAAGAAAATAATGTGTAGAGAATATAACAAAGTAAGATTTTTACTTAAATGGTAATAAACTTAGCCTAATATCATGAGGTTGATACTGTTATACTTAAAATCCTTCATGCCCTTATTAGTAGAAGACTTATTATCACAAAGCTATGTGGCTCATATTACACTCAGCATGACAGGGATTTTATTTAGCCCCAAACAGCACTAGAGTACACGTTAGAATGCTGTGGTGGTGTTAAAAGGAAGTCAGAGGATGTGACCCCTCTGATAGATACATTTGTCAATTTGTATAGAAATATGACACTGTGCCAAGGTGGCACTCTTATGTTAAGAACCTTATGGCTCTGAGGTATATAGTTTTAAATTTACCATTCCCTGCGATGGCAAGGCACTGAGTTAAATGACTGATAGGGCCAAATACTGGCACTTAGCACTCTGCATAAGCAGAGCTCAAATTTAAGGGATAGTACCTTAGTAAGATGTAAACTCAAGGTGGAAAAGATAAATTCGAAGGTAAGGGAAACAGAACAAGAAGAATTAATTAAAAGGGTGATAAGAAGGAAGTAATAGAGGAAGAGACCTGACATTCTTTTCTGGATAGACATGCCAAGTTATTAAGTTAAAAGTGAGGCACTGTGCCATGAACAGCCTGGAGAGTTCATCAACTCTCTCTTAGGCTTACTTGGAGCTTCTATGCCTCTGACCTCTCTTACATGGTTTTCTCAGAGGTCACTGGGTCGACTTCGAGAAAGTTAAGGAAGTTCCGGCTGCAGCAACAGAGGCAGTCCTTACACGATCTAACACTAGTCCTTGAAGCTCCTTAAGTTCATCGGCCAGGTGAGATAGGGCAGAATCCTGACTCAAGAATGTGGCTGTTGAGGACTGGGGAGAAGAGGAAGAGATCATCGTTGACATGAGCGGCTCGCAAGTTGCAATGACCAGCCCAGGCATGGGTTGCGAGACCCTACTTTTGGGTGAGCTTTCACTGTGGTCATGGAAATCTAGGGGAGTTCCTAATGAAACTGGGTTGTCCTCTCTTACCGGCAATGGTAGTAGAGCCAAACCGGGAAGGAAGAGGCTGGGATTTCCAGGAAGGGGATTCGAGGTGTGTTCTGGTACTGGATTTAACGCAGTGTCAGGTACAGGAATCAGGTTTGGAACTAGCTCAACAGCCTGACTGGGTGGAGCCAGGCACTGCTCAGGGTGCAGAGGTGTCCTGGGCAGTGGGCTGAAAGCAGGTTTGTGAGGCTTAGTCATGCCTAATGAATGATTGGAGGGGTTTGAACCCCTTGATTGTCTGGGAAGTATTATCTAAACATGATTGATACTCTCAATTGTGAAGAGGATACGTTGATCAATTCTAGCTCCATAAGGGAATTTGCCTTCCTTATGAGAGAAATTTGTGCACCACTGTCACTGACTCCAGTGACCTGGCAGGTGGAGTAGTAACCTCTTGGAGGTGCCATAGATATGGGACCCTTGGCTGGAGGGCCTCAAGTTACTGGGTTTGTAACTGCTAAGCAATGGCATTTTACCTATTGAGGTTGAGTGAGCACAAACTTTGCAAGTAGAACAATAGCTTCAGCTGAAATCTTTACACGGCACTGCCCCTGTGAAGGGCGTAGGCTGGTTATTCCTGTTTTGGGGTAAAACAGGTGTCATCTGCTGCAGTGCCGTGCATATATGGCACTGGTCTATGGGGTGCCCTACCTTTTTGCAATGTGCACACACTGGTTTGGGGTTGTCCATTCTTGACTTGAGGTTGAGAGTTTGTTGAGGCTTGTAAGGAAGGGTATATTTTCCTTCTGTGGGAACTAAGATGAGGATGATTTGTGTCTCAGTTGTTAGCCCAATGACAGCACTCGACCACTGTCTTAGCGCTTTTTCATATAGATGGCCACCCATCCTCGTGCTGGAACAGCTTGAGTAGATCCTCTGTTTTAATGGCTTGGAGAGACTCTAGCCATTGTTTCAATGCTTGATTCTTTTTGAAGATAAACTCAGACCATGTTTGGTCTGCCTCCTTGGGCATGTCTCCCCATCGCTTCCTCCAATTGTCGGTGGGAGTTATCTTGAAAGCATTTATGATGGCGTGGTGGACAAAGGTAAGATCTTGCTCCTTGGGTGGAAGAGCATTGACTGCAATGGCACCTTTTCCTTCAAGGTGTTTGCCCAGGCTCAGAGATACTTCACGAGAGGGCGAGTATGTCATCAGGACCTTCTCGATGTGGTCAAGACAGGATTCGAGCTTAGCCTCATCCCATTTTCTTATAAGGGAGCCTACGCTGCCGAGGGAAGTATGTGGAGTGGGGGTGGCAGTGTTGTGCCCTCCTTGGGCTGCCATGGCAAGGTGATGCGCTGTTACGAACCGTGAGAGGCCCACTCCAGGTTCGATAGTAAAATAAACAAAAAAGAATTCAACACCAACAGTTGAAACTGGGGCTACGAATATAGAAAGAAACACTAACACAACAAAGGTTTATTTACAAGCTTACTAACAAAGACAATTGCAGAATGGTGTCTCCTGTTTACATCAAAAAGGTAAAATCTTACACTGCATGAACTGGGGGAACAGTGAGATAATGAAAGTACTTGCTGACCAGTTTTGCAACTCAAAGCGATGGCTTCACAAAAGGAGAACTCTAATTGTAGACGCCTTCTTGCCTCCGTATTGCAGAAAATAATGTCTACTCTTGATACTTGAAGGGCAGGAACTCCCCAAAATCTCTAGCAGAACATTTCTTCTCTTAAGTCTTGCTCAACATCGAAATAACTCGGTCATCCACTCCTGAAGACGACTTGACCAGAACTCAACCAACTCTCGAGCGACTTTTCCTCTGATCCTTCATTGGTTCCTTCTTCTTTTATCTCTCTCTGACGATCTCTGCTGCTGATCTCCCACTGATAATCTGATCTGTGGCTCTTACTGATGATCTCTCTTCTCCTACTTCGTCAGTCATATTTACAAGGCATTCTGGAGGCATGGCCTATGGGGGAGGCAGAGCACGAACATCACAGGCTCTCGAGATTACCGGAACGATTTAGAAGTTTCTCGACGAAGTATTGCATCAGAAGTCGTGGCATTTCTCACGACACTTCGGCGCCTGTCAAGTTCCACAAAACTCCTGCCAATTCTAGAACCATCATGAGAACAGGCACCTCCAACACATGCGCGAATGCCTCCTTGCTGCAGAATTTCTCGAAGATGCATTTTCCTTTCCTTTATCTTTCTTTGCTATACAGCAATTACCATTACACGTTCCCCCAAAAAGAGAAAAAATGAAATCAACTGATTTTATTTTTTTCTAAAGAGAAACAAGAGTTAAACAGCAGGGGAACAATTCTGCATAAAGCTTTAACACTTCTTCATTCACTCACGCACTCGTGCCAAAAGATAAAACGGTCATTAGGCTACTCATTCTGAAAACTCTAGAGAGGCCCTATTAGCTATCACATTATCCTTTTCTCTTACTTTTTCTGTTTTCTGAACTCTGATTAAAACTTTGAAATGCTAAAACACCTCTTGTGTTTTCTCAAAACTAATTTCTCTCAGTAACACTGTCACATAGAACACTGGCAGTGGCCAAGGTATGGGGTGTTCTTTATAATTCTGAAGCAAGTTTACATTCATTGACTTTGCTTTACTCTTACCCATATTAATTCTACATATAGTGTATATTTCCCCTCTCCTCTAACACTGAAAAGGATCTTCGAACTTACAAGATAGAGCGGAACCTTCTTTCTGGACTAGTACTAAAAGTTTATCTCTTACACGGAAATTTGTCTCTTTCGCTCTAAGATCATGTTTCCGTTTAGTCCCCCCTTGACTCCCGTTCTCCTTTGCTAGTTGCCAACCATCTCTTAAATTGTTTTTATAATACTCAAGATTAATTATTAGTCAATGTCTGTATCTAAACCTGACCTAGTTACTACCATTTCAGGCACTGGAATATTCCTCACAACAGGATTCACATTCTTGGATAAAGCTAAGTCATTACCGACAATAATGTCAACGCCATCCACGGGCAAACTGTCAACCTGCAAGTTTCACTTCTGACACTACCTGACTTTCTAAATTCAACTTCAACAAAGGACAAAGAACACAAGTGTTAGGAAATCCACCTAACATGACTTTTTCTTCCATGTTGATTTCCGCCCTGTTCGGCACACTCTCTCTCTTAATCAGTGAGACAACAGCTCCTGTGTCTGGAAGCAAGACCACCTTTCTCGAATCTACTCCTCCAAGAGAGGAAACTATGCCTTCTGACAGAAATTCACCAAAAAATTTTCTAGTTTCTCTCATCACATCATTCCTATTTGACAAAAGGTTAACTAGAGACACTGGTTTCTTAACGTCCTTCCTTTCTACTGCACAATTTCTCGCTAAATGCCCTTTTCCATTACATCGGAAACAAGTTAATTCTGAGCCACTAGATGCCATTTTACTCTTACAAACCTTAGACGTATGACCAGGTTTTCCGCATGTATAACAGGAATAGTCACTTTTACTTGCATTGCTATTAATAGAACTGAAACCTTTATTTCTTTGTACTCTACCAGATGAAGGATCATTTCGTTTCTTACTAACACTCAAATCATGAGTTAGACTATATTCGTCAGCTAACCTAGTTGCTCCTGCAAAAGATACTTCTCGCCTATCTTCTATATAAAGCTTAATCTCAGGGGATACGTTATCTTTGAAGTTTTCTAACAACACTAAGTTCTTCAAACTATCAAAATCCTCAACTTTAGCAGAAGTTAACCAATCAAAAAACAGCCTTTCTAACTTCTTACCGTATTCTACATACGTAATATTTTCATCCTTTCTCAAATTTCTAAATTTCTTACGGTACGCCTCCGGTACTAACCTGCACGCGCTAAGACATTCAACTATGCACAGTAAGCTGCCTACCACTCAAAACTGACTGTAAATATAGAGTCCACATTTCTGTAGGAGAACCTACTTGTTTCATTAACTTCTCAAAACACTTGAAATATGTCGTTACATCTTCCTCATCAAACTTTGGTACTAATTTCAGCACTGCACTCATACCTAACCTATCAGCTTCGTTTTCGTTCTCGCCTGTCCGACTGTTATGAGTACTTTCCCTTAACTGAACAATTTCCAACTCATGCATACGTTGTTTCTCTCTTTCTTCCTGCTGCATTACCAACATTTCTCTCTCTTGCTGGATTTTCATTACTTCTCTCTCTTGCTGCATTTTCATTGCTTCTCTCTCTCTTGCTGCATTTTCATTGCTCCTCTCTTTTGCTGCATTTTCATTGCTTCTCTCTCTTGCTGCATTTTCATTACTTCTCTCTCAGCCGCTCTTCCATCTCTCTCATACTTTTCTTTCTTTCTTTTCAACATACTCATGGAGATCATTTCCCTCTAGACCTAGAAGCTTACCAGACTCAATAAATACTTTCACCATCTCACTCATTCTGGTTCTTTCTATATTCTCCCTGTTTCAAACTGTTAGTGCTATTCTAAGCAAGGTCGCCACAATGTTACGAACCGTGAGAGGTCCGCTTCAGGTTCGATAGTAAAATAAACAAAATGAATTCAACACCAACAGTTGAAACTGGGGCTACGAATATAGAAAGAAACACAACACAACAAAGGTTTATTTACAAGCATACTATCAAAGGCAATTGCAGAATGGTGTCTCCTATTTACATAAAAAAGGTAGAATCTAACACTGCATGAACTGAGGGAACAGTGAGGTAATAAGAGTACTTGCCGACCAGTTTTGCAACTCGAAGTGATGGCTTCACAAAAGGAGAACTCTAATTGTAGAAGCCTTCTTGCCTTCGTATTGGAGAAAATAATGTCTACTCTTGATACTTGAAGGGCAAGAACTCCCCAAAACCTCTAGCAGAACACTTCTTCTCTGAAGTCTTGCTCAACGTTGAAATAACTCTGTCGTCCACTCCTGAAGACGACTTGACCAGAATTCAACCAACTCTCGAGCGACTTTTCCTCTGATCCTTCGTTGGTTCCTTCTTCTCTTATCTCTCTCTGACGATCTCTGCTGCTGATCTCCCACTGATAATCTAATCTGTGGCTCTTACTGATGATCTCTCTTCTCCTATTTCGTCAGTCGTATTTATAAGGCATTCTGGTGGCGTGGCCTACGGGGGAGGCGGAGCATGAACGTCACAGGCTCCCAAGATTACCGGAATGATTTAGGAGTTTTTCGACAAAGTATTGCATCAGAAGTCGTGGCATTTCTCACGACACTTCGGCGCCTGTCAAGTTCCACAAAACTCCTGTCGATTTTAGAACCATCATGAGAACAGGCACCTTCAACACATGCGTGAATGCCTCCTTACTGCAGAATTTCTCAAAGATGCGTTTTAGTTTCCTTTATCTTTCTTTGCTATACAGCAATTACCATTACATGCGCCCTTTCTTTCTCCCCCTCTGTTCTTTCTTTCTCCTTCTTTGTTCTTTCTGCTTCTTCCCTCTCCTTCTGGGCTTGCCTTTCTTTATCTTTTTCAGCTTTATTTTTTCCTTGGCAGAGTCGACTTTCTTCGAACCACTCCCGAAGGGCTTGTCCTTCTAGCCCCAGTTCCTTGCTAATGGCCATGTATGTAGTACTTGAAATCTTCAGTTTGCTGGGATCTGGTAGCTATTTTGAGTTGATTCTTGTATGGGTGTGGCCCCTTGGACATAACAGCAAAGATTTAGGGCAAAAGGAAGTTGTCAGTGGTGCAATATGGGCAAGTATGAACTGGCCCCTGCAGGTGAGATGGCTCTGGCGGTCTAATTGTGACCTAATTGGTCTAAAGGAATGACTGTGATGATTCCTTGGAACTTAAAGAATGCGCTAAACAAATCAAAGTGTCTCATAAGATACATGGTGTCTGAAAAGACTCAATGTTGCTTGTGCTAAACAGTTCAATGCTGTTCAAATTTACAGATACCGTATGTCTGGAATAAGACTCAAATGTCTGAATAAGACTCAAAGGGTAGGGGCAATTGAATTTAATGTCTGGATAAGAATCAAGGTTCAATATGTCTGAATGAAACTTAGAAGTTTGGGATGACCAAATTCAATGGGTCTGAATGAGACTCAAATTTCGGGAGGACTGATTTTAATGTCTGAGTAAGACTCAAAAGGTCGGGACGAACTTATTTAATATGTCTGAATAAGACTCAAGATTCAATATGCCTGAATGAGACTTCAAGGTTCGGGATGACCGAATTTAATAAGTATGAAGAAAACTGAGATATGCTTGCAAGACTAAAAGTAAGCTTATTGTGTGGTAATATGAGCTGCCAAAATGACTGTAAATGGAGTGGCAAGAATAGTACATTGATAGTATTTCATAATAAATGTTCGGGGAACTAAGGAAATCACTTAAGATTACCGTGCATGGCTGTCATGGTAATTGCTTTATAGCAAGGAATTATATATTAAAGGAAAGGGAAATGCATCTTCTTTGAGAAGTTCTGCAGCAAGGAGGCATTTGCGCACATGTTGGAGGCGCCTGTTCTCATGATTATTCTAGAATCGCCAGGTGGGATATGGAACTCAACAGGAGCAGACGTGTTGCCAGAAAACGCCGCGAAATATGATGCAATATTTCGTCGAGATCCTTCTAAAACATTCCTGTCATCTCGGGAGTCTGCGACGTTCGCTGGTAGGACCCGCCCCAGATCGCCGTATATATACGACTGACGAAGTAGGAGAGATCAGATCATCAGAGAGAGATCAGATCATCAGTGAGAGATCCTCAGAGAGAGATAAGAGAAGAAGGAACAGACGAAGGATAAGAGAGGAAAAGGCGCACGAGAGTTTGGTCAGATTCGAGTCAAGTCGTCCAGTCAGGGAGTGGACGACAGAGATATTTCGACATTGAGCAAGCCTTCAGAGAAGAGACGTCCTACAAGTTGGTTTTGAGGAATAACCTACCCTTCGAGTATGAAGATAAACATTATTTTCTACAATACGGAGTCAACAAGACATTTGAAGTTCCACAGTTCTCCTTTGTGAAGCCTTCGCTTTGAGCATTGATTTTCGACAGCTGCAAAACTAGCCAGCAAGTATTTCGTTAAAACACTGTTTCCCCAGTTCACATAATGTAAGAGTTTATTTTTGTTATGTAAATAGGAGAAGCCATTCTGCATTTATCTTTGTTAGTAAGCTTGTAAATAAACTTTTGTTCTGTTAGTGTTTCTTTCTATATTCGTATCTCCAGTTTCAACTGGCGACCTGCTAGGCTATTCGGCACTGTAACAGTTTGAAATAGGGAGAATATAGAAAGAACCACAATGAGTGAGACGTTGAAAGAGTTTATTGAGTCGGGTAAGCTTCTAGGTCTAGAGGGGAATGATCTCCGTGAGTATGTTGAAAGGAAAGAAAGGGAAAAGTATGAGAGAGATGAAAGAGCGGCTGAGAGAAAATTTATGAAAATTCAGCAAGAGAGAGAAGCAATGAAAATAAAGTAAGAGGGAGAAGCAAAGAAAATGCAGCAAGAGAGAGAAGTAATGAAAATGCAGCAAGAGCAAGAGAAAGAAATGTTGGTAATGCAGCAGGAAGAAAGAGAGAAAGTACATATGCATGAGCAGAAAGAAAGAGAGAAAGTACGTATACATGAGCAGGAAGAAAGAGAGAAAGAACGTATGCATGAGTTGGAAATCGCTAGGTTAAGGCAAAGTACTCGTAACAGTCAGACAGGCGAGAACGAAAACGAAACTGATAGGTTAGGTATGAGTGCTGTGCTGAAATTAGTACCAAAGTTTGATGAGGAAGATGTAACAACATATTTCAAGTGTTTTGAGAAGTTAATGAAACAAGTAGGTTCTCCTACAGAAATGTGGACTCTATATTTACAGTCAATTTTGAGTGGTAGGGCGCTTGCTGTGTATAGTTGTATGTCTAAGGAGTAATGTCATGATTATGATATAGTGAAAGAAACTGTTCTTGTGTGTATAGGCTAGTACCGGAGGTGTACCGTAAGAAATTTAGAAGCTTGAGAAAGGATGAGAATATTACGTATGTAGAATGCGGTAAGAAGTTAGAAAGGCTGTTTTTTGATTGGTTAACTTCCGCTAGCTAAAGTTGAGGATTTTGATGGTTTGAAGAACTTCGTGTTTATATAGAAGATAGGCGAGAAGTATCTTTTGCAGGAGCAACTAGGTTAGCAGACGAATATAGTTTGACTCATAACTTAAGTGTCGGTAAGAAGCGAAATGATCCTTCGTCTGGTAGAGTACAAAACAGTAAAGGTTTCAGTTCTAGTAATAGCAATGCGAGTAAAAGTGACTATTCCTGTTATACATGCGGAAAACCTGGTCTAAGGTTTGTAAGAGTAAAGTGGCATCTAGTGGCTAAGAATTAACTTGTTTCCGATGTAATGGGAAAGGGCATTTAGCGAGAAATTGTGCAGTAGAAAGGAAGGACGTTAAGAAACCAGTGTCTCTAGTTAACTTTTCGTCAAGTAGAAGTGATGTGATGAGAGAAATAGGAATTTTTTGGGTGAATTTCTGTCAGAAGGTGTATTTTCCTCTCTTAGAGGAGTAGATTCGAGAGATGTAATCTTGCTTCGAGACACAGGAGCTGCTGTCTCACTGATCAGGAGTGTGTGTGTGTGTGCCAAACAGGGCATAAATCAATATGGAAGATAAAAGCGATGTTAGGTGGATCTCCTAACACTTGTGTCCTTTGTCCTTTGTTTAAGTTAAACTTAGAAAGTCAGGTAGTGTCAGGAGAAGTGAAACTAGCAGTTGCTGACAGTTTGCCAGTTGATGGCGTTAACATTATTGTCGGTAATGACTTACCTTTATCGAAGAATATGAATCCTGTTGTGAGTGAGATTCCAGTGCCTGAAATGGTAGTAACTAGGTCAGGTTTAGATAGCTAGTCAAGTTTCAGAGAGAGGATGAGACACTAACCCGAATTTTTGAATGTGAGCTGGATGATTATCTCGAGACTGTGTGTAAGGAAATGTTTTGTTTAAAGGACAAAGTTTTGTTTCGTTATGTTCGTCCTAAGTCAGGTAGTAAAGAGGAAATCACAGAACAATTAGTAGTTCCTAGGAAGCTTCGTGAGCTAGTTTTGAAGTTAGCACTTGATGAGCAAGGGCATTTGGGAGTAAATAAAACTTTCAGGTGTATTAGTAGGGCGTACTTTTGGCCTAAAATGAAGAGTGATGTAAAGAGGTATGTTTTAAGATGTCATGAATGCCAAATTGCTGGAAAACCGAATCAAGTAATTCCCAGAGCTCCATTGTGTAACACTCTTTCAGTAGGCAAACCTTTTGAGAATGTAGTTATCAATATGGTCGGACCGTTGCCTAGCAGTAAGAGAGGGAATATATATCTGTTGACAATCATTGATAGCCTAACCCGCTATCCAGAGGCGATACCCGTAAGAAGCTGTAGCGCGAGGACCGTAGCTAAACGATTGTTAGATTATTTTTCTAAGTTTGGTCTGCCTCGTACTTTACAGTGATAATGGTAGTAATTTTGTATCCAAATATTTCAAGTATAGAATGAAAGAGTTAGGCATTAAACTCGTAACTTCCCCACCTTATCACCCCGAATCACAAGGCATTGTGGAGCGGTTTCACCAAACGTTAGAGTTGTTTACGGAAATTGTGTAAGAACTTCGAACACGACTGGGAAGAAAAGTTACCATTTGTTCCGGTAGCTTTAAGGTTGGCACCGAACGACACTACAGGATTTAGTCCTTTCGAGCTGGTTTTCAGTCACACCGCTAAGGGTCCTTTGGAAATGTTGAAATGTAATTTAATGCTTAATGAAGGTAGAGAAGATTACATGACTAATCTAGAGTATTATAAAAACAATTTAAGAGATGCTTGGCAACTAGCAAAGGAGAAAGAGAGTGGAATTCAAGGGGAGACTAAACGGAAACATGATCTCAAAGCCAAAGAAAGAAGTTTCTGTGTGGGAGATAAAGTTTTAGTACTAGTCCAGAAAGAAGGTCCCTCTTTATCTTATAAGTTAAAATGACCCTTTTCAATTTTGGAAAAGACGGGAAATCTAAATTATTTGATAGATATGGGTAAGCGTAGAGCAAAGTGGCTGCACGTAAACTTGCTCAAGAAATATAATGAACGGCCTGTGCCTGTAGTAATGGTGTCTCAGAAAGAAATTAGTTTTGAGAAAAACTCTGAGGTGCTTAATAATTTCGAAGTTTTTAATCAGGGTTTAGAAAAGGAAAAGGTGACAGAAATACGTAATGTTTTAGTGAATTATCCTGAAACTATTAGTGACAAACTAGGCCTAACCAATGTTTTAGAACATGATATTGAGCTGCAGGACACAAAACCCATTAGGCAAAGTCCATATCGTCTGAGCCCAGAAAGGGCACAATCTGTGAGGAAGGAAATTAGTTACATGCTAGATAATGATTTGATAGTACCTAGCGAGAGTGAATGGAGTTCCCCTGTAGTTCTGGTGAAAAAGGAAGATGGATCAGATAGATTGTGCATTGATTTCCGGAGGGTAAACAGTGTAACTAAGCAAAGTAATTTTCCCTTACCCAGGATTGATGACTGCTTAGATAGAATCGGAAATTCCAAATTCATCTCAAAGCTTGATTTCGCTAAAGGTTATTGGCAAGTAGTACCTTCAAGTGAACAAGCCCGGAAAATATCTGCCTTTATAACGCCATTTGGTAGTTTCGAGCCCAAAGTTATGGCTTTTGGCTTGAAGAACGCAGCCAGTACCTTCCAAAGGTTAATGAATAGAGTTTTAAATGGCATCAACAACTGTGTCGTGTACTTAGATGATCTTGTGATATTTTCAAAGACTTGGGAGGATCATGTAAGAACTTCAGCAAGAGTCTTGGAAGCCCTTACCAAAGCGAATCTCGTCCTTAATCTAAGGAAATGCGAATTTGGGAAAGCCTCTATTAGGACATAAGGTAGGTCTTGGTAAAATCTGTTCAAAGGATCGGAACATAGAAGCTATCGTGAATTTCCCAATCCCAACAACTAAAAAACAAGCCATGAGATTTTTCGGAATGGTTTCGTATTTCTGTAGATTCGTACTAAATTTCTTGGAAATAAGCGCTCCCATAACTAATCTGTTTAAGAAAGGACGCAGTTTTGTATTAGATGTCGAGTGTGTGGAAGTTTTCAACAAGTTAAAGGCTATAATGATTCACGAGTCAGTTCTATTATTACCTGATTTTGGTAAGGAATTTAATTTAGCGATTGATGCCAGTGATATTGGCATAGGAGGGGTTTTGTTACAAGAAGTGAATGGAATGAAACTCCCAGTTGCCTATTATTCAAAGAAACTGAATAAAGCTCAACAGAACTATTCCACTATTGAAAAGGAATTGTTTGTTTTAGTTACAGCCTTGCAACACTTTGAGATTTACGCACGTAGTAGTTCTGTTTTAACTGTGTATACTGATCATAATCCGTTAGTTTATTTGGAGAGGTTTAAGAATAAGAATAAACGTCTAATGCGTTGGAGTTTAGAATTACAAGACTATAACCTAAGATAGTTCATATAAGGGGAAAGGATAATGTTATAGCTGATAGCCTCTCTAGAGATTTTTCAGAATGAGTAGCTGACGACTGTTATCTATTTTGGCACGAGTGGGTGAGTAAATGGAGAAGGGTGTGTGTTTAACTGGATTAAGGCTTTATGCAGAATTGTTTCCCTGCTGTTTAATTCTTGTTTCTCTTTAGAAAAAAATAAAATCAGTTATTTCATGTTTTTTTCTTTTGGGGGAACGTGTCATGGTAATCACTTTATAGCAAGAAATTATATATTAAAGGAAAGGGAAACGCATCTTCTTCGAGAAGTTCTGCAGCAAGGAGGCATTCGCGCATGTGTTGGAGGTGCCTGTTCTCAGGATTATTCTAGAATCGCCAGGTGGGATATGGAACTCAACAGGCGCTGACGTGTCGCCAGAAAACGCTGCGAAATATGATGCAATATTTTGTCAAGATCCTTCTAAAACATTCCTGTCATCTTGGGAGTCTGTGATGTTTGCTGGTAGGCCCCGCCCCCAGATCGCTGTATATATACGACTGACGAAGAAGAGAGAGATCAGATCATCAGAGAGAGATCAGATCGTCAGTGAGAGATAAGAGAAGAAGGAACAGACGAAGAATAAGAGAGGAAAAGGTACACGAGAGTTTGGTTGGATTTGAGTCAAGTCGTCCAGTCAGGGAGTGGACGACAGAGATATTTCGACGTTGAGCAAGCCTTCAGAGAAGTGACGTCCTACAAGTTGGTTTTGAGGAGTAACCTGCCCTTCAAGTATCAAGATAACATTGTTTTCTACAGTACGGAGTCAAGAAGATGTTTGAAGTTCCACAGTTCTCCTTTGTGACACCGTCGCTTCGAGCATTGATTTTCGACAGCTGCAAAACTGGCCAGCAAGTATTTCATTATAAACTTTTGTTCTGTTAGTGTTTCTTTCTATATTCGTATCCCTAGAGAGAGAGAGAGAGAGAGAGAGAGAGAGAGAGAGAGAAGAGCGAGATGAGATGACCGGATGAGAGAGAGAGAGAGAGAATTATTCTAGGGAGACGAAAATTCCTGGGGTTTAAGGGCAATGATTGGCCTCCTAATAAATGTGCCTAACCAAGAATTCGGGACCTTCAAATTTTGTCTAACAGGTGGATGAAGGAATAAGGGCACTATACCTTTTATTAACACTTCTAATTTAATTTTCCTAAATAGCCTATCATGAAAATCATGCAACCTAATCATGCGTTAGCCATCTAGAGACTCGTGTAGGGGTAATAACTCCTTTCATGAACTCGTGGCCTGTCAATTCCTACCATTGATTGCGGTCACTTTTTGCACCTAATCATAACTTAAAAATAAAAAAAGATATATATAAATATATATCAACACTTCTACTTACACTAATATCTGTCATTTTTGGTTATTCTTACATGCCATCCCTCTTCCCACCCACTTCTCATCCCCATTTCCTATCTGGGCTGAACTTGGACTTGAAGGGCATCAGGAGGGTTACTATTTTTCTCAGTGACCTTCTATGGGTTAGACAGTAATATCTGTCATTTTGCTTATTTTTACATTCACCACCTTCTCATTATGCCTCCCAATTGGGGCTGAAATTAAAGGGCATTGGGAATGTCACTATTCTTCTCAGCATCCTCAAAAACTGTGGATTGAACACTAATATCTGTCATTTTTGTTTTTTTTTACATTTCACCTCCTTGACTGAAAAGGGCATTGGGAATGTCACTATTCATCTCACAAACTCAAAACAAAAACTATGGATTAGACACCAATATCTGTCATTCTGAAATTACCCGCCGCCCGGCCCCCCCCTCAACAATCGGGGCTTAACTTGGACTAAAAGGGAATCAGAAGTGTCACTTTCTTCTCAGCAGCCTCGAAAACTATAGATTACACACTATAGCTGTCATTTTGGTTATTTTTGCATTTCACCCCCTTCTCAGCTCCCTCCCAATTGGGGCTAAACTTGGACTTAAAGGGCATCTGGAGTGTTACTATTCCTCCAAGCGACCTCAAAAGCTATGGATTATTTATTTTTACATTTCACCCCTATCCCAATGGGAGCTGAACTTGGACTTAAAAGGCATCAGAAGTGTCACTATCCATCTCAAAGAACTCAAAAACTATGGTTTAAACACTAAAATCTGTCACTTTGGTTATTTCTACATTTCATCCCGCCCTACCAATCGGGGCTGAACTTGGACTTGCAGGGCATTAGGAGTATCACTATTCTCCCTGGTAACCTCGAAACTATGGAATAGACACTAATATCTGTCGTTTTGGTGATTTTCACATTTCACCCCACATTCCAATTAGAGCTGAATTTGGATTTAAAAGGGTATCAGGAGTGTCATGGATTAGACACTAATATCTGTAGTTTTCTATAAATTTTACATTTCCCCTTTCCCACAACCACCCACTTTGGTGCCAGTGATATGTTAACCCCACAAGTTTGATTGAAATTGCTCAATGTGTACCAAAGCTTATGTGGAACATACATACATACATACATCCATTTATACACACACACACACACACACACACACACACGCACACACACACACACACATATATATATATATATATATATATATATATATATATATATATATATATATATATATATATATATATATATATATATATATATACATACATACATACTCGCAATTAAGATGCTAATGTCCCTTAATGTCCATTCACTATAACTTGGGCATAACTTGCGCCTAAGGTGAATTATATTTGATAAGCGCCTCGTCACGAGTGGGCTTTGAACTGCATGCCGGTTGGCTGGGAAACAACGACGCACAGTGACCGTTTGACCACCGAGCCATCTTGTTCTACCTGCTTTCAAGATTTTGTATTTTTTAACAAATGACAAATTTTGGAATTCTCAAAAGTCTTCTATTCTTTCAGATGACATGCGGAAGTGTGAATAGATATTTCGACGAAGGTTCTCCAAAGATTTTGGTAATTTAATGTGAAACATAGAATGAGCATAAATATATCAAATAACACGAACATTTCACAGGTAAAATCCATGGACAATCTTTCTTGAATAATTGGGAAACAGAAAGGTGATTACCAAACATAAAACTACATGCATCAGCACAAAATCCATTCACATTAAATTTCGTCATGGGGATGTTACAAACTTTCACACTCTCTAACCTTACTTTATGTAGTATCAGCTTTACCGTTGGGTAATTCGGTGAGGTCTACAAAAACGCATTTCATTTCAAATGATTCTGCATCAAAAAACCTTTCCAACACTATTAACTGCGATTTAGCTGACTTCTGTTGTTTCATATATCACAACTGAAAATTTATAATGCTGCAGCTTTTCTGCGTTTTTCCTCAGAAAATTAAAACCAAGCACTTGCCTTATGATATTGGTAGCTTTTTGTTTTCCTAAAGTTACCTTCTTCAAAAGATCGTCTGCCGGAAACAGGTCTCGAATTAAAGGAAAAAATGCTCACACATGCTAATTGGCAAATTAGTTTCTGCAACAATGTTACGTATTTTGATTTCCACTTTTGCTGCTGCGTCCATTGATAGTCCACAACCACAACCACTAATACTGGGCTGAGACTTTGCTTACACTTCTTTTTGTATTATCACTGTGGGTCTTGGTTTCACTATCACGAATTAATGCAGTTTTAGCACACGAAATTTTTACACAACATATTTCACAAAATGGCATGTCGTTCCCGGCCACTGTCTTTTTCTTCAACCATGATTTGAAAGCAAGATTTGTTAACCTAGTGTCTAGAAATATTTGCCTTTTTTTTTTGTAACGCCTTGGACTTTTCCTCTTTTCTCTTTGTCTGCATCATAATCTCTCTCACTATTACTGCCCATTTTTGTGGCCATCTGAAACAAAGATAGTAGCAAAAATAATAAGTGAACAAGAATAAAAATATGATAAATTCTCCATCCAACGGTATGGCAATATCATAGTCAGATCATGGGAATCCTTATTGACAATAAAACGAATTATGTAGTTGACTACATGTATCAACAGTTAAAATCATCTGAATTCTATCGTTAGTAAGAATGGCCATTTTACCGTGTTAATGTATCACCAACACCCAAATAGGGCAGGAAGAATTTTCCATTAGGCTCAAGAATGACCAATTCTTATTCTTCCTGGGAGAGGCATAGAGTAACCGAGACCATGATTCTGACTGATATGGTTGCAAAACTTAAGACTGAGTCGGCGACAAGAGATGAAGGTCTCATTCGGGGGCAAAGTTGTAGAAATATAGGGCAGACCGTATATACATAATTTAAAGCCCCGTTCTCACATTCACAACTTTAATAATAAGTTGAGATCAAGCAATGCTAATGAGAGAGCATAAAACGTTCTATAATGACATCATCATTATTTAGCCAGTAATATTTGTTTAAAATGGAATACTTATCTATAATTTAACTCAATAATTTGAGAATGTATTATTATCACAAAATGTTTAATTTCCTTAATTGACATATCCTAGAGAAACTTACCAAATCCTTGAGAATTCCTTGATTGTTTAAATTCCTTGAAAATATCTTTGATGTAACCCTAGAATTCCTTAAATCCAGGAAACTTCCATGAAAGTGGAAACATGCCAGTAGCTACGTCGTTATTTCCCAACTGGGCAGCGGTTCGAATTACCACTGGTGACGTAGCGTTCATCAGTTATGATTTCCCTTGGGTGAATGTTATTCCCGAAGTATAGTGAATAGGCTGTTAAACGACATTTGTCATCTCAGGTTTTCGAATATAAAGAAAGAGTCACGGTGCATATGACAAATATGTATGAACAGTGCATGTGGCAAATATAAACGAACAAAGTTGCAGCCACGAAGGAAAAGGGAAACAATTCAATGCTAAGTACTTTCGGCTTATTCCAAACTGTGTGGCAAGACATGGCAATTAAGACGAAAGTACTTAGTATCTCTACATACGCGCGCTCGCATACAACGCACGCATATATACTATATATATATATAAACCATCGTGGTTTTGTCGTTATGAACCTTACTCCCCTCCTAATAAAGTGAAAGCTGGAGTTCCCGTGAGAACAGAGCAACAGCCAACAGCTTCAGTTGAAATGTAATTATGTACCTAGAAGTTAGCTGCCGTAGCGCAATACATACTTAGAACAACAGTGTTACCAGCAAGAGAGCCCAAGTTTGTTTCCGAGGAAGATAGAACGATTTACATATACCTAGCTACAGGTAGGGCGAGGTTTTAGAGATGACCCATGACGTGAAAAATGCTAAAAAATTTTAAGGATCCGAGTAGAAACATAAGGTTGGTAAACCGGGGGCTTCTTTTAATAATGGGTGGGAAAGAAAAACTACTAAGTAGGAATCGGTTTGTGGTAGCTAAAGGGAAAGTAATTTCAGAAGTGTTAGACCACCGAAAATGTATTAAATATTGAGTAAAAAATAAAAGGAGACAGGTTAAATGATATTTTGTAAATTTTATAGATGACATTTTTATACTTTCAAATTTACGAGTAAGAGACAAATTGCAACTTACACTCGATGAGGCTAATACACAAGCTGATCAACCCGTCGTTGCTCCGGATGAAAAAAAGGGCATGCCGTCCGCAAACGTTTCAGTCGGCTTCTGGCATAACATGGAGAAGGTTATGGATTTTTTTTCTGGTGGATGGCCAACCACATTCTGTGCAGAATATTCAGTGAAATAAACACTTGGCCATTTTCCAGGTGAATTGACAAATTCATCACCGTCGGATAACGTTCATGGATCTCGAAACCGAGGATTCGCCACATTGCCTCGTTGGAGGAGATAGTTATCTTCCTAACTGATATGTCTTTATTTCATCCACCTATCTGCCCTCCTGTTCAACTGCAAAGACTGCTATATCTGAGCAGTTGTTGATGTATTTGAACACGTACGTAATTATGGAGTAAGAAATTTTCTTGGTACCTGGTGCCTTCCCCACACTCCTTCCCTCTCCTCCCATTCCTACCCTCTCTTATTTCCCCTCCAAATCTCCATTAATTCTCCGGAACATCTCCCAATTTATGTGGAACTTTCAAAATCTACGAATGTTTCTCTTCTACAACTAAACATATATATACATTTCTGAGGAAATCGTCACACCTGATCTTGTTCCCTGGTGTTGACGTTCACTTAGAGGCAACATCACATTGTTTTTCCATTTGCACGATAGAAGGTGTAATTTGAACCACAAACTTAAATTTAGAGTTTGAACAAAGATAAGGAAGTTACATTTTTGTTGGAGGGGTGGTCTCACCCCTTAGCCCCGAAAGGTCTTATTACTTTTCATGCATAATGCAAATGGCATAACCATGGCCTGCGCCCTCCATTTTCAAATAATGCACCTGGTACTATTAACCTATATTTCGAATTTAAACATTATAGGCAATATATTAAGAAAGTTATGTTGAGGTGGGGGCCATATGGGGTCCCCCAAGGCCCCAAACGTCCTCATAGTAATTTCCAAATAATGCAATTGGTGTCAGTAACCTATGCCTTAAATTTAACCAAAATCGGTCCCAAAGCAAGAAAGTTATGTTTAAGGGGGTCCCCCTAGGGACCTGAATGACTTGTTGTAGTAACTACTGCGAAGTAATGTAGTTAGCACCAATAGCGTACGTTTCAAATTTGAATCAAATCAGCCCAAAAATGATTAATTTACACCCGCGGGGGAGGAATAGTAACTTTTATGTTAGCTTAACCTGTGCCAATTTTTTATACTGATCGGTTCACTGGAACAAACAGACAAACAGAAGCGTTTTCCCATTTATACAATAGATTGATATAAAAGATTGTGAGCACTACCACCCTGACCAGACTCCGAACCTACGTCTTTGATGGTTGATTTAGTCAGCCGTCCTTAACCTTGTCATGTCATGCTGTGTACTTAAGTAAGCTTCACCTGATAAAAGAGTGCTAGGTTTGTAACAAGTAGTTATATAATTACGATATTCTCTTAATGTTACACAAGGTAAAGCGTTTATTATACATATACATACATATATACATGGGTGTATATTTGTATATTTTTAAATTGTCATTTCGCCCTCCTGTGATCGAGTTTGAAACCACACAACTAGCTACATGCCTGAACACCTTAATAGCGATATTAATTTAATCGTGTCTTGAGTTTGGAACAGGATCCTGGTTTGGAAGCAAAGACAAAGCTTCAAATACTCTGGTATTGTCAACATAGTTTAAGTACACGTAGATTCACATATGTCTAGGATACAAGTGACTAAAAGAATGATAATAATGATAAAAAAAATCACATGTAAAGTGGCACTGAAGTAGTAGCTAAGAAGGTCACCGTAATAAAAGGTACCCAGCGAGTTCCGTTCTTTTAAAGAACTTTCGTTTCCATAGAAAACGTTTTCCCTTCTGGGTAGCCTCTCTTAAATCTTCCCTTTCATATTAGTTTGCTTTACTATGGACCGTTATTATTTTACTACGAAAGTTGATTCATATTCTTTTGATCAAGTTAATAAAATAATTATAAAAATATCTTGAAATTTCATTCGTAATATTTGAAACTGAAATTTACTGATGTTGTGGAGTTTTTACGCAAATTTCTAGGGCTCAGTGTAACTAAAAGGTCAGTCCAAATTTGAAATATTTCCAATTCGAATAAATAAGTTGGTCTAAATATAGCAATGTCTATACTCGTTTTTTTTTCATCTATCCATCCGCCTGTGGTGTTTTTGTATGGTAACACTGCGTCCCGGGCTTTAGATAGTTACGCTATTTGTAAGTTTTAGGTAAATAAAAGGATATCTGGGTGTACATTTGTATCTGAAAAGTGTTTTAATAATTTACTGTATGCGAATTGCACCGTTAATATTCGAAATAGGATATAATTATAATCGTTGAATGTAAGCTGAATGTAACTATCTAAAGCCCGGGACGCAGTGTTACCATACAAAAACACCACAGGCGGATGGGGAGATGAAAAAAAACAGTATAGTCATGAATACGATAAAATTACATTTAGACAAATGCTGAAGAATGGATTAATATAATGAAATAAAGAAAATATGAACTCCGAATGCCACAATGAAAATCAATTCAAGTAGTTTAGATAAATTTGGGTTCAATGAAGTAAGATACGCAAGCCAAGAGTTTCAGCGGACTTTCGTAAAGTCACGCACAGTTGTACCATTGTTATATTTCTCACAAACATCCCAGCGTACCAGATTTCAGTTGCAATGCCGCCATTCTATAACGTTTGCCGCTTCCTTGTTTGCAGACACCATTCCTATTCATGTCAAGCTATAAATAGTCATGTACCAATACCATACACCCTCAGAGGGGTAAGGGATTATTGCCGTCAGTAAACCTCAAGTAGTGCAGTGCAGGCATTACTCTAGGATGTTGGAAGTGTCTTTTCGGCCCTGAGCTTTATCTACTTTGTAGCTTTTTACTTCACTCTTATTCCCTCTTCCTCTCTTTTTTCTACATTATTGTCGAATACCTCCAACTGTGACTTCTCAGTGTAAACGAGTTGTTTCCTTCTAGTTTCACCTTCAGATCCTGGTGCTCCCTCTCTTCATATTCTGGATCGCTTGATTCTGCTGTTTAGCCATTCTGACTCCCTTTGTGCACTGTCTTGAATGCTGCATTGCCTTAAGTGCCCCAGTTCTTAGATTTCAAATAAGAAGAAAATCTGCTATGCTGGCAGTAAATCAATAAAACTTAAACATCCCAGTACTGTGTTCACTCCGACATTTTCCGATGCATTTAACATTTCCTGCGCAGTTCACCTGTTACCTTTATCACCTATCTCTAATCCTGGCTACCGACGGATTTATCTGGCATTTATGAACGTTGTGATGCTACTGCAAAGGAAATCCAAGACCAGACAACCATCAAAAAGAAGAAATTATAATAAGATAATTTTTATCACTATCACATTTTCCCTTCCATATATTGTTCGTAATTAACAAACAAGAGCTTTATAAAAAAAAAATCCGTTAAGGACGCGGTACGCTGATAATCCTATGATATGTGGATAATGCTTAAGAACATGTTAAAGAGACATACTGCGTTAAGCTTGGCGATCACCAGTGAGAAAAAATCTCTTGAGAATCGCTAAAAGAACCGAGGCCACTAATGATAATCTCTCGATACATCATCACAACGGACCGAATCTCCCACCCTCCCTCGGCTCCTGCTGCTGCTGCTGCTGCTGTCTGGTGGCCACCATTAATCTGATAATGACAGGATACCCTAACCATTTCTGCCACCCTTTTCCCCGTGATATTTCTTCTGCTCTCTAGAGCATCGGACGAGCTAAAAGACAAAATAAATAGTTTGTTTTTCGGGAAATGGAAAAGACATTCACAAAATTTCAGCTAGTAATGCAATAGTGCTAAAATGTCATACTTCCATCATTATCATTATTGTTATGCAAGCAAACATGTTTAATATATAAATATATTCGTATCTAATCCACACTAAATCTATATATACAAGTTATATAAACAGACATTTATAACAGATCTCTCTCTCTCTCTCTCTCCTCTTCATCGTCTATCTATCTATCTATCTCTATATATATATATATATAATATATATATATATACATGTATTATCTATCTATATATCTATATATATATCTATATATATCTATCTATGATATATAGATGTATATATATATATGTATATATGTATATATATATATATATATATATATATATATAATATATATATATATATATATATATTCTATTAGGGTGCGCACAACTGATTCTGGAAAATTATGCAAATCTGACTATGACCTTGGATTTAGTAACCATCACATAAACATTATGGCTTGAGGGCACGTCTTCAAAATGGGTAATAAATAAATAATTAGGTAACACACTAGGATTTAACTTGAATGACTGTATTTAAACACACTGACATATAAGAAGTATAATGATTACACAATAGGGATTAAGGGATGAAAGACGTCCCAGAAGATGAATTAAGAATCAACACATAAAATGAGATCTTGAAGTAGACATAAAGGTGACCTGCTATTCTGGGGCACTGGGACCGATGAAGTACAGTGGAAGGGATCCTACCGGGAACAAGACGTGAAGAACATTATCCACAGGTGACTATTGCAATTTGCAATAAGAGTGCATGTGGTTATGAGAACTGAAAGCGACGTGTGGTAGTGGATCGAGGGGGTGTACTTGTGGTACCTAACAACTTTGTCCCATAGCACTGAATTACCTTTACGTTATCACAAAAAGGGGGTAACTCAGGAGAGCAAGGCAACCGACTATGCCAGAATCGGTCTGTGATCTTTGAATGTCTAAAAAAAAGTCTCGGAGGCAGCTGGGATGCTGCAGGGTCCCTTTATAGTGTTTGGAGCTTACGTTTGGGCGTTCCAACAGGTGATGTTAGTTGTCTGACCTTTTATTACAAAAGAGGTCTTTAAGACACGAGGTCAATGCTACTCGTCCCTTTAAATATAGCTGGTACTGTGTGTCCTTTGCCCTGTTCCTCCTGTCCGGTGCTGGTTTGCCCTTGGCAGGAATTAACTTTCTCCTCAGCCAGCCACCTACAAACCAAGGTCTCGCAGTCAAACAAAGAAGGGCAGATTACCACAGTTATTCCTCAAAGGAAGTGGTGAGTGGTTGGTAAGGGCGAATTTCGCCTGTACTTAAATTATTAAAGCAAATGCAAAAATGATTTTATTCTCACTAATATTACATTAATGGAAGATGGGATAGCGTAGGAAGAGGGGTTCCTTCGTTACAGTCCCAGTAGGGAGGTAGTGCCATCAATGCAACTCATGTGGTGTACTGTAGGCATTACCATAGGGTTTTTGCAGCGTCCCTTCGGCCCCTAGCTACAACAACTTTCATTCCTTTTTCTGTACTTCCATTTATATTCTCTTTCTTCCATTTGACTTTCCAACCTCTCCTAAAAATTGTTTAATATTGCAACTGCAAGTTTTTCAGCCTATTACACCTTTCAAACCTTCTTACAATCAATTTCCCTTTCAGCACTGAATGACCTCATAGGTCCACGTGCTTGGCCTTTGGACTAAATTCTATATTCCATTCCACTCCTCGTTACAATATATATATATATATATATATATATATATATATATATTACATCTATATATATATATCTATATCTATATCTATATAATATATATATATATATATAATATATATATATATATATATATATATATATAATATATTACTTGCGGTGGTGTAGTAGGTAACGCTTCACTGCGTTCCTGGGTTTGAAAGGATCCATAGGTTCGCGCCCTGGTCCAGGCAAATCTATTATCGAGAACAAATTCCCCTTGCGGTTAAGCATATATGAAAATATATTATTATATATATATATATCTATACTATATATATATATTTATTATATACATATAATATATATATCTATATTTATATTATATATATATATCTATATATATTTTATTCTATTATATATTGTATATATTTATATTTTATATATTATTATATTGTATTATATTTATCTATAGTATATTATATTATTATTAATTTTTATATAAGTTTATATATTTTAATATTAATTAATATTAAAAATTATTATATATAATATAAATTTTATATTTTTATTATTATTATATAAATATATATTTTAAGTATAATTTTTAATATAAATAAAATATATATATTATATTATATTATTATTATATATATATTATAATAATATTTATATATAATATATATATATATATATATTGATATATTATAGTATAATAATATATATATGTAATATTATATTTAAAATATATATATTATTAATATTTATATTTATAATATATTTAATATATATACTATATATATCTACAGCTTATATAAGAATATCTATACTATATCTATATAATCTATAGATATATATATATATATCGAATTAGATATTAAAGGACATTGTAGCTCGATATTTGTATATGAATCCACGGAAATTTGTTGATATGACTTATATATACATATATATATATAAAATATATATATATATATATATTTATATTTAGAGTGCATATATGGGTGTACATGTAACAAACAGATAAAACATAAGGGGGCTATCCGTGTCCAATGTAATTTGTAATGAGAAGCCTCCTCCGAATTCAAATTTGCAAGCTATACTGGCCCCAGCTTTCTTGATCTTACATGTCAAGTTGGGGTGGCAATCCAAGGAAGCTGGGACCAGCATAGTTTATAAATATAAGTTCAGAGAAATGGAAGCTACTAGATACTAATTGCCACCCTTATTGTGAGGAACATTGCCACCTTTAGGGATTCCGAGGAAACTGGGACCAGCATAATTAAGAAATTAAAATTAGGAAGCGTGATAGTCTCTCATTGTGAGGAGTTCACATTGGCTGTGGGCTTCTGGGAGACACTCGTGTTGAAGGACTGAGGGAGAAGAATCTTTGTCTGTGAAATTTGGTATCTTCAATTCCTCTGAAATGTGGAATTTAAATTCATTTTCATTTTGGAGATTTTAAAGTGTAGAACCGTTGTATATCTAATGTAGCCAAGCAGATAGGTTTAAATTAATGGCTGACATATGGCGGTTACAAAATGGAGCAGCCGAGTACCAGTTTGTTTATTCCTTCAAATCTTCGGCCTTGAAGCCAAGGCCCACACAGGGAATTGTAGAAGTGCTGCCAGAGATTTATAGAATACCTGTGTGTTATAGAATATAGATGATATGTGTATAGTTCATAATGAAAAGTGAATAAAAAATGTGCAAAAAATGTATAGATGGGAAGGTATGCATGTCCATGATTAATACGGGGAAGCTGCATCATGACAGAGATAAGGAAATCTCCCTTTTATTGAGATTCAAGGAATCTGCAACCAAGATAATTCACAGCTATGGATTTGGAGGAGGACTGAAAACCTCTATATTTGAACGCACTGGACACAGTTAACTGCCCTTTTCATAATACATATTGCCATCTGTATCTAAGGAAGCCAAGGAATCTGGAGCCAGCCTAGCTGACTAATTGAAATTTGGAGGCAGTGCGCAATTCCCTCGTGAAATTCATGTCTTCCTGTTTTATCAAAAGTAGAATTTTGAGTTAATTTTCTTCTTGGATTCTTTTGTGTCTCATAAATTTTTTATCTGACTGTGCTCACGTGTATAAATGGAATGTAGTACCGTTTTAGATCAAGTATAGCCCTGAAGATAAGATAGCTGTGAGTTAGTGGATGAAACAGCCGTCAGCTTAGTAATAAACGGAGCAGCAGAGTAGAATTCTTGCTCATTGCTTCAAAACTTTAGCCCTAAATGTAAGAAGTTCTGGAAATTACAGAGGCGGCAACAGAGTTGTAGATATCACACGAATAATACCACTCAATGGAATATAATTATATATGTAACTCTCTTGATAGCCGGGTGCTCATAGTCACTTTTCTGTTTTTTCTAAACCAGCCCATGGTTCGAATCCTGGCCGGTGAAGAAGCACTTATCAATTATAATTCTCTTTGGGAGTAAGTTATTCCCAAGGGATAATGAATTTGACACAAATCGATATTTGTGCTTAATACTTGTGAATATTATATTGAAATTCAATTCATGCGTGCATAAAGTGTGTATATATATATATATATATATATATATATATATATATAATATATATATATATAGATATATATATATTGCTGTTAGTGACACAAAACCTTCTGACGATCCTCCTTCTCAACTTCAATGTGTCAGCTTCTCAAGGCATTTCATTACAATTTGATATATTTCATTAACATAATGACGTCACACAAAATTCACGAGAGTTTACTGGCGACAAAACTCCTAAATAAGATATATTTCATTAAGAATAATGAGTCACACAAAATTCACGAGAGTTTTACTGGCGACAAAACTCTAAATAAGATATAAAAAATTTCCATATGAAAAATCATATCGAAAACACAAAGTCTAGATGACAATAGGACAGTGATAAAACTAAACAGGTGGTATTAAATTCATTAACACCAAATGTTTAAGAAAATGCATACCATAAGGAAAAAACCTAACAAAGCTGAAAATATTTTATACTGAGAAGTTGATGATATAAAAATCAAACTCTAGGATAATGTTAGGAATTTTAAAATTGTATTTCAAGGAAAGGTGCGAAAGCATTTGGTTTAATCTCTGATGACTCTGAGGATAAAAAGGATGGAGTAAATCTGTATTTTTTCATTTCGCATTTCTGAACCACATAAAGCTAAAACGAGTAAGCTTATAAAATATTTTGTTCCTTCTTACACGCACACCAATTCCAGTTGAAAATGATACCTTCTGTAATTTTCATTTCCTCTTCCGGGTCTTATTTCATTCCAAAAAGTTCCTGTCTTACTAAATGACAATTTTCTTTGGCATTTGTTGGAGATAAGTGAATTAACAGAATGGAATTTAGTTCACTTTTAAGGGCAGTTATCCCGAAATGAGGTTCAGCCAGCGACCATTTAACGGAATCACTATTTCCTGCCTCAAGCGCACTGATCTCCCGGGTTTGGAAGACCCAACGCCAGGGCAAATATCTTCCAGCGAAATGAGATAAGTTAGAGATGTTAATATTGATATCGAAGGGGAAACATTAATAAAGGATTCCAAGTGCTGGGATACAATACTGTGCAGCAGGGAGAAACAGGAATGCAAGTAATAAGTGTTTACAAAAGGTTGAGGGATATGTTTTAATATGCAACGTTGTCTTGCAGTATTTCTAGAAAGGAACGCTGCTCAATAACAGACACAGCGCAGCAAACTGAAATATTCCCGTATATTCGAATAAAACTTTCCAATACAAAAGGAGGGTCCTAGGTTTTTTGATTACGAAATATATGTTGGTAACGGAAGGGGGTAAAAATCTAATATTAATAAAATTAGAGCAAATGATTTCTTAAAGGCGTGAACATACTTTTAAATAAAATTTTAAACACAACTTAAAAAAACAAAAAAACAAACGCTGAATGTTTTTGCTTGGAGTTTTGTAATTTTGAGATTTCCAGTTTGCTTGGAATTTTACAAAAGTACATAATTCATAAAAAAAAAAAAAAAAAAATCACGCACAAATTGTTCGTACTCGTTAAATGCACAATTTCAGAAAACCTGTTTCCATTTATAAACTTTTAGCATTGTACAGCGGGCAAAATGACTAAGCATGTTCCATTTAGTACCTAAACCATTTCACCTACTTAGAAAAACGAAATATTGCCAACACTTTTGCTAGGATGCTTCCTCAGTTTTCCTACAGCAATTATTTTCATATAAGGTCAAGTAAATTCCACCTGCTTGCTTGGACAGAAAAACAATGAATAAGCGTTGATTTGCTTCGTGAAAATGAGGCACTTTTCATCATTCAGTACTTAAAAAGGTGAAAAGGAGTTGGAGTTGTTGAACAGCAAGATGGAAGTGGCGGTAAACAGTTAAAGGATAAAAAGCTGGTGCATCTATGGGCAGAAGGGACGCTGTTAAAAACCTTTACTAATGCCTACAGTGCATCACGGAGAGAACAAAAATTCCAGGTTATTTATAAAAGAAAAACGAATTTGCCTGTTGTGAACACGCCCGATCATACATCACTTACGGAAGCATATATGTTTTTTTTTTCGTTACAGCAGTTATAACATGGAGAGAGAGAGAGAGAGAGAGAGAGAGAGAGAGAGAGAGAGAGAGAGAGAGAGAGAGTCTAGAACAATCATGAGAACAGGCGCCTCCAACACGTGCGCGAATACCTCTTGGCTGCCGACCTGCTTGAAGAAAATGAATTTTCCTTTCTTTTATTATATATTACTTCGCAGTAGAGCGATTACCATGACACGTTCCCCAACAGAAAAAAAATGAAATCAATTGATTTTATTTTTTAAAGAAACAAGAATCAAACAGCAGGGGAACAATTCTGCATAAAGCTTTAATCCAGTTAAACACGCACACTTCATTCACTCACCCACTCGTGCCAAAACAGAAAACGGTCATCAGGCTACTCGTTCTGAAAAATCTCTAGAGAGGCTATCAGCTATCACATTATCCTTTCCTCTTAATTTTTCGTTTTCTGAACTCTAATTGAAAACCTGGAACTTCTTAAGCACCTTTGAGTTTTTCTCAAAACCAACTCCTCTCTGTGACACCGTTATTACGAACACGGGCCGTGGCCAGGGTAGGGGGCGTTCTTTGTAATTCTGAAGCAAGTTTACATGCACCCACTTTGCTCTACTCTTACCCATATCAATCGAATAATTTGGATTTCCCCTCTTCTCTGAAATTGGAAAAGGACCTTCGAATTTATAAGATAAAACGGGACCTTCTTTCTGGACTAATACTAAAACTTTATCTCCCACACAGATACTTGCCACTTTCGCTCTGAGATCATGTTTCCGTTTAGTCTCCCCTTGACTTCCACTCTCGTTCTCCCATGCTGGTTGCCAATCATCTCTTAAATTGTTTTTATAATACTCTAGATTAGTTATGTAGTCCTCACTACCTTCTTTAAGCGTTAAGTTACATTTTAGCATTTCCAAAGGACCTTTAGCGGTGTGACCAAAACCAGCTCAAAAGGACTGAATACTGAATCCCGTAGTGTCGTTCAGTGCTAACCTTAAAGCTAACAGAACAAATGGTAATTATTCTTCCCAGTCGTGTTCGAAGTTCTTACACAATTTCCGTAAACAACTCTTTAACGTTTGGTGAAACCGCTCCACAATGCCTTGTGATTCG
Organism: Macrobrachium nipponense; assembly: GCF_015104395.2. Classification (NCBI taxonomy): domain Eukaryota; kingdom Metazoa; phylum Arthropoda; class Malacostraca; order Decapoda; family Palaemonidae; genus Macrobrachium; species Macrobrachium nipponense. The sequence continues at coordinate 58,744,409 of NC_087205.1, forward strand.
GGATGATAAGGTGTGGAAGTTACGAGTTTAATGCCTAACTTTTTCATTCTATCCTTGAAATATTTGGATTCAAAATTACTACCATTATATCACTGTATAGTACGAGGCAGACCAAACTTAGAAAAATAATCTAACAATCGTTTAACCACGGTCATCGCGCTACAGCTTCTTACGGGTATTGCCTCTGGATGGCGGGTTAGTCTATCAATGATTGTTAACAGATATATGATTTATGATGCAATATTTCGTCGAGATTCTTCTAAGACGTTCTTGTCATCTCGGGATCCTGTGACATTCGCTGGTAGGCCCTGCCCCCAAGTCGCCATATATATACGACTGATGAAGTAGGAGAGAGCAGAGATCATCAGAGAGATCATCAGTGAGAGATCATCAGAGAGACACAAGAGAAGAAGGAACAGACGAAGGATAAGAGTAGAAAGCGCTCGAGAAAGTGGTCTGAGTCAAGTCGTCCACAGTGAGAGAGAGAGAGAGAGACAGACAGAAGTTAAGCCGTCTGTAGCCGGGAAGGGTGATATTCCGACGTTGAGCAAGCCTTCAGAGAGGAAACGTCCTACAAGTTGGTTTTGAGGAGTAACCTGCCCTTCGAGTATCAAGAATAGACTTTGTTTTCTGCAGTACAGTGTCAAGAAGATGTCTAAAGTTCTACAGCTCTCCTTTGCAAAGCCGTTGCTACGAGCATTGATATTCGACAACTGCAAAACTGGCCAGCAAGTATTTTCATTACCTCACTGTTTCCCCAGTTCAAGCATTGTAAGATTTTACCTTTTTTATGTAAATAGGAGAAACCATTCTGCATAAACCTTTGGTTTGTTTGTGTATCTTTCTATATTCGTATCCCCAGTTTCAACTGTTGGTGTTGAATCTTTTTGTTTATATTAATATCGAACCCTTAGCAGACCTCTCAGTGTTCATAACAGTACCTCCATTTACGCCATCTCCTCTTCAGAAACCCAGAAGGAAATAAAGTCTTTTCATTTATCATTCATAATAAAGATACAGGAGAATTCGCCCCTCTCACCAATGTTATAATCAGGAATAGCTGATAGACGTCAGATGACAGCCAGCAACCAGCGAGAGAATCCAGGCATGATGTGAAGAAGACACAAGCAAACTAATAGTGTCAGTAGCAAACCGCCGGCACCGCTGCTGGCACTAATAGAGCTGCTGAACTGTGAGCAAATTGCATAGAAAGCGGGTACACCACTTCCTCTAAGGAAATAATCCTTTAATCGCCTCTTGTTCCTTTGACTGCTGGTACCTAGTGTTTGCAGATTTGCTTATTTCAAAGCCCAAACCACATGGTCATTCAGTCCGACCTCGTGGCAGAGAGGCGCTAAGGGACAGGCGTAGCCATCTACCAGGATGCTGGTGAACCCTCTCTGAGGTCGTATAAGGGGTGAACGCCAAATGGACAGCTCAAATCTGTGGACCTCTCTAACTTGCCAACACACTACTATTGCACTTTTCCTACTACTGAAGGGCACCTTAGGGTTTAAAAAGGTTGGACAGCCTTACCCATCAAATACTTCCTTCCAATATCACCCTCATCAATCTCATTCATTTATCACCAAATAAAGGCTCTTATCCTACCCATACCACATTCTCACCATCTTAAATTACGGGCTGCTTGGTGAGCAAGAGCCCGTGCTGACACAAGGTCAGCTTAATCAAAAACAACAACAACAATGGACTGCCCCTAATCAGCACTCTCCAACTCATAGGCCGAGTCTCACTACTTTAAAGCTTTCTCTCCTACTGATGGGTACCGTAAGGTTCAAAGGGGTTGCAATCCTGCCTGTTACCCTCTTTCATTTCTGCAACTAACCTCCAAAAGCACTGTTTTTTGTATCTTTACTGATAATCTAGCTACGGGCTGCTCCAGGAGCAAGAGCCCGTGCCAGCACAAGGCTGGCTTAATCTTCAACAACAGCAACAATGGACAGCCTTATAACTTTTCCTGCGCTCCTCTGAACTACTTCCCTTGAGACGGGCTGTTTTCTAGCCTATGTGACCGTTTGTGGTGTTTCATATATCGGGAATTACATAACCGATTCTTGTTCTTGGAATAGGAGGGGCCTTTTCTTCTTTGTCTCTATCTTCTTATGTTTCTTGACAAATTTGAAGTTGATGGCATAAGAGAGCGTCCTGCATTTTCTAATTCCTCGCATGCAGCACCAATCAATCTTGAAGCTAGCTGGGATTTCAGTGCATTTTCTTTCATATGTGCAATTGTTTTTTGCATTTTATGTTTGCTTGGGTTCGCCGGATGGGTATGCTCACTTACAGTTTTACAGATTGAAATATCTTCAATATTCCGTCTTGTATGTACTCTTGCTTTGCAGTTTTTTTCAACACACTTCCAATAATCCTTGCCTCCATATTCTCTTTCTTGCCTGTAAATGAAGTTGGAATCATCTACGAGCTTATCACAACCTCTGGTGCTTTTGATAGTGTACGGCATCGTAGGGGTTTAAGTTTCAACTGATAAAAGTAGATAATACAAAGGTTTAAGATAAAAAAAAATAAAATAAAAAATATGGTAAACTACCGAATTTGTAATGACCTCATTTAAACATTTAACGACGGGTGTCAAAATTTATAACGATCCTTCTCTCTCACTCACTCACTCTTTCTTCATTCTTTTTTTTAATCTATACATGACAAAGCATATACATTTTACGGCGAAATGTCCTTGCGGCAAAATATCCGTACGGCAAAATGTCTTACAATCAATTGTCTTACAGCAAATTTGTTTACGGCAAATTGTCCGGTCTCCATATATCCCTCCCTAACTAGTGTCCAGAGGAAGACGACACCAATCTCCTACAGAGGGTAATGTGCGAATTGCAAAGTTATTAGCATTCAGTCCCATCTTCCGTCTCCGACTTAACTTCCTGTTCATATTCTTGAGCGATTCCTGTATTGTGTTATACGTAATAGTAGTGTTGTGGGCCATCAGCCAAGTGTCTGTGTTGAGTAAGTAAATCCTTTCGTAGTAAGTGACAAGCAACGTAATTTCTTCTTTAGTAAGTGATTTGCAACGTAAATTCTTTCTTTGTAAGAGATTAGTAACGCAACTTAATTCTTTGTGAGAACGAGTTGTTAGGTACCTTACGTACACTCGGCAAGGAAACTTAAGATACAGTTTTTTTAAATCTTCGGACATATAGCGTTCAATAATGCCACACCTGGCAACTCTTGAAAGGGGGCGGAGCTTCAAAATCATAGCGTTTGTTGCTTTCTAGATTTCCATTAACTTTACACCATAAAGATTCTGTTGAGGTCCTATAATCATTTATACTTGAATGTAGAAACAGGCTCTATATTATTCATTAATGTTGGTTTGGTAACGTCAGTTCAGGGTAGAACATCGATCATCCTTTTTTAAACCTACTGTGAAACCTTATTTATAAGTAATGTTTGACACTAAACTGACGTAAAATTCATACGTAATTAAAGACGGATCTGAAACAATGAGTGAAAGGGTTTTAAAATTTGGGCAGTACTTGTGGAAATCGTGAGGAACAATACAGTGAAGAGTGAAATATTATGACGATAGAGAGAGAGCGCGCAAGCATAGGCCTATCTATAGAGATACTTAATTCATTATATTTACTTTGAGAGAGAGAGTGATAATATTTTTCAAATGTGTTTTAAAAGTGGAGAGAGAGAGAGAAGAGAGAGAGAGAGAGAGAGAAGAGAGGGATAGGAGCAAAATCTACTCATGTGAAAGCTTAGGGCATAACTACTTAATTTCATTATATTTTCTTTGGGAGATTGAGTGGTACTATATATATTTTTAAAGTATGTTTTAGAAGTGGAGAGAGAGAGAGAGAGAGAGAGGGAGAATGAATTATAGTACTGGTGACGGACTTGTGACGGGGTAAAGGCAGAAGAAAATATAATGAATTAAGTATCTCTATCGATAGGCCTATGCTTGCGCGATATGATATGACTGCCAAGATCGTGCTGCACTATGCTAGATAAAATTTGAAAGATCATAATATTCAAGTTAATTCTCTAAGAAATTCGTACCCTAATCTTGATTACATTCGTCAGTTGCTGTAGCATTCAAAGATTGTAAAGAGACGTGGAAAATTTTAGACACAGGGTGCGGACATTCTTGCTCTCTTGATATAGTCTTTACTTTTGAAAATCGGGTTTCATCCACAAATCATTCACGCAAAAAGCTGTGTTAAGTAATAATATTTATTACCACAAATAAATCAATATGTATTGCAGAGGTAATTAAAGTATTATATAGTGGGAGATCTTTCAGCCTCGCGGCAAAGAAATGCAGTCGTGTAGGGCTGTAGGCTACTACGAACTGCTTTGTAATGGGAGCATATAGCCAGAAAATCTTTGAGCTGACATGCTACTTTAACCTTGATTAAGATTTATATTTAAAGACAGTAGCTTTGTAAACAGCAACTAGCATTCGATCCATGTCAACGTCAAAGTAATAATAGTGTGAAATCCGTTACGTTAGCCAGTATCCAGTGACTTGTGCTTTCCCGCTCGAAGTTCTAGGGCTCCTCCTCACATCATAGAAAACGCTCTTGCGGAGGCAACTAGATTTGTTCAACCTACCTTAGCCGTCGCAACATTGAGTGCCATTGACGTCAGCTAACTTTAATCGCTTTGGAATACAAACATAAGTTTGTAGAAACTAAAATAATTGCATTCACCACTTACGATGATGCAATATATCCCCGTTCATGAAGCAAAACGAGTAAATATTGTCGTCGTGATACATAGTACTAAAATCAGAAATTCACATTCTATCTACCAGATCTCTATGAACGAATCCATCTGAGAAATTCCAATTACTTCGGACATATATCGTGTTTTTAAGTATCTGAACAGTTTTGTTTTGCAGTTTTAACTTATATGATATAATTTGCAGTATATTTTCATATTCTAGAGTAAATTTAACGATATATCTTTTCAGTAAAAAAAAATGGGAAATTGTATGAACGAAAGCTAATGAAAACTGTATCTTCAGTTTTCTTGTCGAGTGTACACATCTCCCGTGATCATCGATTGCTTTCGTTACAGTCTAGTGATAGGGCAGCTGTGGATTCCGCATTCTTGCCTCGTGTGCTCCGGGAAAAAATCTCCCTATTGCGTCCTACTCTCCATGTGCCCGGAAACCTCTGGGCACCTGTTCATCTACTTCAAGATCTAATTAACTATTAATTATTATTATCTGTGTTACGGGGTCCTTACATCCCCCTTGAACCCATAGGGTGTAATCCTTTATTTTCTAATGTGACTTTAGGTTTTAATCCTTTCTTTTCTAATATGATTAAGAGTGTAAATATAACGAATTAAGCTAAACATTAGTTTTTACGTAACTATTACCTAATACCTATCTTTATTCTTATAAATGAAGCCAAAAACTACTCCGATTCACTTTCCCCGTCTACGTCCACACCATGCAGGAGAGAAATGACAGATGTGTCGGAGTTGGGCACTGACCGTATAATGAACTAAATTTCTGATCGTAAACATGTTTTCCAAGTCATCTGAACTTAAATTTCGGCATTAATCACAGCCACAGTTGGATATCAATTTCCCATTACGCCAAGAAAAACATATACCAAGCGGACAGCTGAAAATAGCATAAATTACTCATAAAATACCATAACGGCTTCGTTTTCAACCACGTTATTTTTTCATTATGCTGCATCTTCGGCAGCAAAATTAACAAATAATACATTTGATAGGTTATTCTTTTATTGGTGTAGGCATCTGTGTATGTATCTATGTATATAAATATATGTTATATATATAAATATATAAATACACACGTATATACATAAGCACAGATACATACATACATACATACAACCTGGGCACTTCGTTTAGTTTCAATGACTGAATCGGTATCAAGATATAAAATTGAAATTAGCTTTGCTCTAGTACCTTTATCTGTTGAATTTAGGTTCTGTACTTGAATCGATGTGAACCCATCTCCACTATGATAGCTGAATGGTATGAAGTTATGTTTTTTATATAAGGGTGACGATTTTATACTTATAATATTTTAGCTGCAAATATCACTTATTATCGAATTCACTATACCTTGCAATGTACAGTGATGCTCAAATCTCATGCGACATGATTCCATAGGATTTCGTTCAAAATTCACCAACTGGCAACCTAGCATGCTCCATATTTATCTATTATTTCAATACAGTAAGGTCTTAATATGCTTCATAAGAGTGAAATCTGTTATATATTTCAAAACTGTAAGAAAATGTCACGTGTAGCAAATTTCAGAAAAAACTCTTTCGAAACATTTTCAAAACTTTCGTTCACATATCGCTAAACATTTGACCAATATGAAGTCATCAAGCATCAGTTCAAATGTTAAATAAAAAAAAGAAAAAAATTGTCATAGCATTAACACTGCTTCCAATGCAAGCATAAAATTTTAAATAGTCCTATTTGATTGCTTTTACACCTCAATTCTGAAAAAAATGTAAAAATGTATATACAAAAGTAGAATGCGCCCACCGATTTCAACGTGTGAGGAGAGCATGTGTGAAGTATCATTAGTGTCGGTGCAACAACAACCACCCAGTGTAACATAAGTAGGTCAACACAAGAGTAGCGACAATGAAATTATCTTGAAAACATTTACTTTATATGTGTTAGAAGAATACTATGATTTTCATACATAATTATTTGTTATAATTCTTAAATATTTCAAAAATGATGGCATACTAGAAAATATTCGCCTATGCAATTATTCTTTTGTTAAAGCCCAAGATATTGTTCCTAGGCCAAGGTGTTAGATTTCTTTACTTTACACTTAAAAGTCATATCTATTAACAATTTCTGGCCAGAAAGCAAATGAGGTTATCTACACATTCTTGTACTTTAAGTTACCTTATGAAAGGATAAATTATACACCAAAAGCGAGCAGAAGGACTTTTAAGAAAATATTATTTCAAACCAGTTGAAAAACAAGTGTTCCATACGCCTTGATATTAATACTTATGATAGTTCGATTAATAGCCATCTTCTCCATATAATCAAAATCATCAGCATCTTTAATTACTCGAAGAACAGGTAATCTTTGCAAATAAAATCATTAGTAACAGATTACATTTCAGAAGGCTTAGAATATTTTTTAGGCCTATAAATCATTCTGCAACGTACAGCCAGCTTAAACACAGTCTAAAACTTCAACATTCAAATAAAACTGGTTGCAATTCATATTCTGTCGTATTCTTCGAAGAACAGGTAATCTCTACAAATAAATTCATTAGTAACAGATTACATCTCAGAAGGCTTAGATTATTTCTTTGGGCCTATGAAACATTTTGCAACATATAGGCAGCTTAAACACTGCCTAAACTTCAACATTCAAAGAAAACTGGTTGTAATTCATATTCCTACTCTGAAAATGTTGTCATGACTTTTGAGCTTATTAGGTCTACTGTTATATGCTGCAAACGTACTAGTTGTGCTGACCAGTCCGAGGAGCATGTTAAGTGTGCTTTCATTGATGGCACCGCTTACCTTATCACACCGCAGTTTGAACTTCAAATCACTCAGATTGCAAATCATACCAATGCATAAAAGGGATTATATTTATATAACCTGAAGGAAAATAGGGCTAGCTGTGAATTCGCAAGCTTGTCGACATGCATGACATTAGAAATAAAAAAAATTGTTTAACACTACTTGGCAACGTCACGTTGAATCTGAGAATCTGGACGATACAAAAAGAATCATGTTGCATGAGATTTGAGCCCCACTGCATCTTCATTATATCTTTCACCAAGGGTAGATACAACTGTTAAGTGCATCTGCGACAAGGCTTCGAACCCAGGCATTTGGTTTGGATACACTGATAGGTAAGTTACATGGCATTCGGATATTAAGAGGGATGGACATCAATATCGACTAATCTCTACATACTTCCATTACATTCATGAAAATATAAAGTGTTTATGTTCAAAATCTAACTAATTTTTCTTTAACTCTCAAAGGAGAAAGAAGTCCTGCAAGGCAATGTAAATCTAATGATCTTTGCATCCATTCCACCCTAGAAAGAAACCTTCCGACAGCACATAATTCCTAGTTTCGGACTGAGGGAAGATAAATGGTTTAATTCGAGTTTCTCTCGCAAGAATCTTGATTATGAACGATTCATTCCTATTATCACTGTGCAACTTGAGAGACTTGTGGTGTGGAGCAGACAATACTTTTGTTAGCGACAGAGGAATGCGTAGTTTACCAACGAAACTAATCATCGGACTGCATCTTTAATCTGAGCTGACAATAATTATATCAAGCAGATTTCGGTGCCCTCAGTTAGTTATTCTGATTTCAGTTGCAATTATTTACAGCTGGTTTAAAGTCGTAAACACACAAAACCATGAGTGTCAACCTCACTAACAAAGGTTAGTTTATTTATGATCTATTAAACACTATATCATGAAATCTGGGTTTAGGAGTGCTTAGAAGCGGTCATAAACAAAGTCCTCTCTAGGGTAGTGTCGTCAGTGCACCTCTCCCGAATCACCGTAGGTTTTACTACAGGCTGTTTGCAGCGAGGTCATTCTTTTACATGACATCCATTTCCGCTCCCTTTCTTCCGTTTTACTAAAACTTCCTAGTTTAACTCCCAGTTTCACCTCTGGATCCTTGAGCTTCCTCTCATTTATTTTCTAGATCTCATCATCTTCCTGTCAAAACCCCTCTAGCTCCCTTATCTTATGAATGGCTGAAAGCTGCCCAGTGCTAGGCGGCTTTGTAATATAAATTTCATGATTCATTCATAGACAAAGGGATGGAAAAGCCAGACATCTACTTCAATAGGGTTTGAATACTCATTAGAGGGCATTTGACAGGCTCACTTGTTATCAGACGGTACATCAAAGGCAGTTAAATGGACAGTACCTCCCCCCCCCCTCCGTCTTCATTAAATGAAAGGTAAATAAACGGACAGTACTCGCCCTGTCTTCTTTTAATTCAGAGAGACGGTTAGTAGAAGCTGCTTCTGTGTTTTCAAGAAAAGAGGTGAACCAACCTTTGTAAAAAAAAAAAAAAAAAAAAAAAAAACCGTTCGTTAAACTTCGCGTCATTAAAGCAACATTCAAACCTAAGAGGAATCTGAGGAATGTGTTGCTTTAAACGTCCGCTGACTATCATCTCCGTAAATAGGACCTTGACGTTTCTCTTCTGGAACGCCGCTCGGGCCGGTAAACCTTGAAGTCGTCGAAATTCGAAGAGTATCTGATTATAACCAACGAATATAGTTTGTCCTGTTTTGTTACATAATAAAGACGTAAAAAGTAGGGTTATTAATTGCGTTTCCTGTTGGGTAATAGCGTTGATGAAACTAGGTACTTCAGCTTAGCACAACAGATTTCAGTTACCGTCGGCGTTACTCTATAACTAATATAATGTAGTCGTCAGAAATAAAATTACACTGTGATTCTAGAGGTAAAACAGTCCTTGTAGGACCCTATACCGTGATTTGCAACTGCTCTCCTCTCCAAGAATGCAAACTTCGGCGAATTACTGGTAGAATGCAGTAACCCTGAAAAATCAGTTATTAGAAAGATAGAGAAAACTATGTAAATTAAACGAGCTGAAGCAGCTATAACATTCAACACTACACGTTTGAAAGGTCTATTATTATTATTATTATCATTAATATTTCAAGTATAAGTATAAAAATTTGGTAATGGTTAATACTATACATTAAATGCAATGCAATTTATACCGATTGTTGCAAAAACCGTGAAGGAAATAGTTTCGATTATAAGACCTCAGTTAATTCCAAGAAAATTCTGGTATTAGGCTGCGACAGTTTATATTACCTTACTACATCTGAATTATTTGTTCAATTTTTTAGAACTACTTATTTGTTATATGATCTACTTTGTAATTTTTATCATCATCTTTTTGTTCATATCCTGGGGTCTCTAGTCCGTGGATGGAAGCTTGTTTCGCTAGTTCATGGGGATGGGCCCTTTTCCATATTACACTAATAATAATAATAATAATAATAATAATAATAATAATAATAATAATAATAATAATGGAAGACCAAATAGAAAAAATTAAGCGCGGCCAGGTTAGGAGAAAATTCCGAGTCCCCAAATCTGACAGAAATCCATTCGACCATTGAAAATGGGCAGAATAGCTTCGCTCCACTGTAGGCGGTGTTCCAGCATTCTGCACCCGACAAAGGAAGCCCGAAGGAACGCTGAAGAAGTTTGGCCGCGTCGGAGATTGTCTGTCGTATTGCACAGGCGTCGTAAGTGCTTCGCAAATATTCGTCCATTATGCCTCAGAGGGAAGGGAAAACGTTCGATGTTTACTCAATAGCGTTTGCTCCGCTCACACCTTTAAAACGTTTTTTTTTATCGAGGGTAATAGGCAATGACGTCTCGAATTCATAGCGATGACTGAGGCGATTTGGACTGCTGAATTGTGTCTATGCGATGTTGTTGGTTCGAGAGCTTCGGCTTGAATGTTTGTTGGTGTTGTCATCGAATGTTTAAATATATATGAGATATCTGAAGCTAAAAATAAAGTGCAAGTTTTCCTGAAATCCCGGCCCTCCCCACTCTCTCTCTCTCTCTCTCCTCTCTCTCTCTCTCTCTCTTCTCTCTCTATCTCTCTTCTCTCTCAGTCTCATTCGTCTCGATCTCTCTCTCTCTCTCTTCTCTCATATTTCTTTTATTCCACGTCCCGAGAGAGAATGTTCATTACCAACCCCAAAATCCCAGCGTTTTCGCTATTCGACGGTTCTTGAGAGAGAGAGAGAGAGAGATATTAGGTCATTAACGCAAGAGATCACTTCTTCGCAAAATGGATGTCATCATAACATGAATGGTAATAAGAGGATCTCGTCGAGGTAATATTCACTTCACCATTGTTTAACTATTCGTGTGATCAGTTCTCTTTTCCCCACACGCGCAAACAGAATGAACGCGCTGCTGAGCTCTGACGTCTCTTAGTGACCTCCCTCTATTAAGGGTACTGACGTCCTACCCGGCGCCGCGGCTTGACATCACCCATTCCCGTTACGGTGACCCGTTACTCCATAACTGGCTGCCAAGTGCCGCGAAGTTCTAGCGCTGTTCCCTCATCCCCGAAGGTATATTGCATTACTCGGCGGTATTTATTTAACTGATCTTTCTCACAGGTGCCTTCATCAGACTAACTTTTAAAATTAAATTCAGAGCATCAAATTTTCGGGGTAGGCATTTTGTTTATGGAAACGATGACGAATCATTTTTACAGGACGGCTGATGCACTCGGTTATTTCATTCCCTTTAGATGGAATACTAACAAAGTATTTAAAGGTAAACAACAATTCTACAGTTATTAGCCCTGAAATACAGCTGTAAACTAAGTTATCTAACGAGGCCCAACTTCATATCTCAAGACATCAAGGCCTGTTCTATCTACTTTTGAACACAATAATTGACCATCATCATCCTCAATTTCTACTTGCTAACTTGAGAGTGCGGCATAACGGTCACAGGAGAATTCCGGTAACTCAACATCTCTCTTGACATGTTACGCAGGATGCCCTCAAGGAATCACCTTCTGAGAGTCAAGCGTAGCGGCGTCCCATTCTCCGTGGTCACACCCAGTCTCTTAATGCATTCTTTGACTGCCGCGTTCAGTCCATTTGTTCATTTGTTACGGAAATAAAATAAGTAAAAATGCTCCCAAGTTTCTAAGGCGCAGACGCAATCGAGTTTCCTGTACAGTGTATAATGCAGTATAAAACTCTCAGCCACGGGGCCACGAAAATCTCATCCGTGGTCCATAAAACTTTCAGCCACGGCAGGGTGGTAGCCTGTGTTGTCGGCACTTGTAGCGGTGTCAGACGCACGATCATGGCCAACTTTAAACTTTAACAAAATAAAAACTACTGAGGTAGAAGGCTCCAATTGGGTATGTTTGATGACTGGAGGTTGGATGATCAACATAACAATTTGCAGCCCTCTAGCCTCAGTAGTTTTTAAGATCTGAGGGCGGTGAGAAATAGTGCGGACGGACAGACAAAACGCCATCAATAGCTTTCTTTTACAGTGACGAGGATTAAAAGAGGATTGATTAAAATATTATCTGTGGAACATGTGGGGGGGGGGGGGGGGGTTTAGGGGTGTGAAGCAGTAGACCTTATGGCTGAGAAGGGCTGAAAGAATTTTATTAGATAAAATATTGTCCAAGACCCGGTGAGGTTGGGATGAGGTAATGGTTATTTTCAGGAGGAAAAAGAGAGATGAGGTTTCGTTTGAATATTTACTGAACGGATGGGGTTGGGATAGAGCTGAGGTGGTTGCCGAAGTGGGAGAAGAGAATGATTGATGAAATATAGAGAAAATACTGGTAGAGTTGTTTGAAGACAAGGGATGAAAGAGAGAACAAGAAATAAATACAAAGAATATCAATAGATAGGATGATAATAAAGACAAGCAATAAGCTTAGAAGAACACGGCGATAAGGGAAAAGCACCACTAGTTGAGATAAAGATTGTCAGGTGAGCAGACAGAATAACCGATAGACAGAAAGATATAAAGGCAAAGTTAAAAAGCGCAAAGCACAGCGGACTCCTCAAGAAACCCACCGTTATAACAACTCTAAAGAACAAAAGAGGGCAACACCAACATTGACAATTAAAGTCTTCCTCTTCCACTGTATACTTAATTAAAGAGAAAAATGAGTTTAACACCTTGACACCAAGACCCTGATAAGTTATTCACCTCTCTCTCTCTCTATTTACTGAAGATGTTTGTCATACGATGACTTATGTATATCACGGAACACCTCGCATTCTATGATCGACATAACTGTTAACGGATGGTTTGCCTTCCGATGTCAGGATAAACAAGGCAGTGATAATGGCAAACTACATTAGCAGTAGCAGTTTGCCTGATATATATACATTTTAGTAGATATACAATTTACCGGTATGTTATACTCGGTGCGAAATCTAGGTGTCAATAAAGTTACTTATGTTATCTTTTATGTCCATTCCAGAGAGAGAGAGAGAGAGAGAGAGAGAGAGAGAGAGAGAGAGAGAGAGAGAGAGAGAGAGAGAGAGAGAGAGAGAGACTACAGTACCTAACTTTTACCATTGACTGCTTGAATTACTTGGCTGATGTGTTTATGTGATTTACTTTTGTACTGATGAAGGAACACGTTCTAAACAGGATTTACTTATCAGAGCCAAAGAACACGTGGTTGCTGCTGTATTACCAACCAGCATTATTGCAAAAAGCCTGGCAACTAACCGTGATTTTCCGTTTGTGTCCTTATTCAAGACCTCCAGCGTTCATTTGACATTAACGAAATTGAATATCATGTCATTCAGCTATTGATTCAGAATTTTATCTGCGTAATAATACAGACAGTGACGGTCGCAAGAAGCTAAGTTATAGAATACATCTTCATAATAGATTTATTAGTAATATTTTACGCTCACTGCCACCAGGGAAGATTGTACCAACTTTCTAATCCTGGCTCAAGACTTGTTTGCTCTTTCATATCTCACAAAGCAACGATTAATTTGCATTAATATATTCGCTCAAAAAGATCGACTTCACCCATTTACAAGGATTAGTTCTTCGATATAAAACGGAGATAGAATTTGCCGCATGATAAAATAATCTATCTGCTCTCATGATTGGATGAGAACGTATCATGAATCTGGTATGGGCGTGGTCCCTTCTGATAGTGGATATCTTTATTGAGATAAAGGCTCGTCTGCGCCAAATTAGATAATGGAAGTCATCTAGCTAGAAGACACTGGCAGCAGAACTGCAGCGTTAACGGAAGATTTCGCAAATCAATAAAACAAAATACATCAGTTTGAAATGCAGTTATTTTTAAATTTCTAAACGTTAACGAACATACCCATAGGCATCAAACCGTGACTTAGAGCAAGCAAATTCCAAATATCTAAAGCTGGCAAGACGTAATCCCAAACACTTCATACACAAAAGTTTCATCTGTATTAGTCTTTTCTCTGGAAAAAGTAGGTGAATACTTAAGGCTATCCTATATCTGGCAGTTATGATCTATTTCCTGTATGCCCTTTGGTTTTCGCATTCAGTAAGGTAGTCTTTCTCCAAAAGGTACCGTCTGGAACTTACTCCACTAGGAGGGGCGTCCGCTGAATTTGCGCACGTTAGCATCATAATTATGTCCATCTTATAATTATATCCATTTTGAAGATGAAAGAGAGAGAGAATCTAGATTACACACAGCTATTTTGTTGACGTTTTTGCCGCTGCTAACATGAGAAACATTTCACCGCAATCTGAGTGACATTCTGACTAACATCGTAATGAATCTGACAACAGTATATGCAGCAAAATAAATTATACAAAAAAACAATTTTACCCATCTAACGGCTTAGCCATCTCATAACGCAAATGATAAGCTCAAAACTTCGATGGCAGAGTTCTAAATGGTAATGGTTGAAAATGTATTGTTTGAACACCGGTGCCCAAAGTTTATGGATGACAGATTATTTTTTTAAATGTTTGGTTTCAAGTTATTGCCACCCTGGTAACGTGTGTTTACATATATATATATATATATATATTATATATATACTATACATATATATATATATATATATATATATATATATATATATATATATATAAATATATTTCCGTTCCTAGGCGTTCATATATATATATATATATATATATATATATATATATATATATATATATATATATATATATATACACATGTATGTATTTGAATATATATAATATATATATATATATATATATATATATAATATATATATACATATGAAACGCCTAGGAACGGAAATATATTTCTGACTCACGATGAGTCCAGGGCATCAGCAATTCGGACGCAAAGATATACTAATATATGACATTGGAACCTAAGTACTACGCACATAAGTTTTTCCCTGGCAGGCGCCTACGCCCAACATATCAACGAATGTTATCCAACTCCTCGAATTGCTAACATTTCATTCAACTTACTCCTTCACCGTACAGAACCTGCGGTTGGGGGGCCGGGGTGGGGGCTGGGGGGGTGGGGGGCAACACGTAAAGCATAGTCGACATCAACTGCCGAATGGTAAAGTCAACCGTCTATTGTTTTATCTAAAGCAAAGACAGTCCCAGGTTCGAATCCTTGACAGGGCAGATGCTTATCAACTACAATTCCAGTTGGGTGGAAGATATTCACAAATTATCAAGTGATTTGTGGCTCAGTATTTGAGTATTAAAAAGTCACATGTGTATGAGTGACAAAGGTGCATAATCCGCCAAGTGTTTCTAATTCACCAGTCAGCTATACGGCATAGCAAAGATGATAACAGTGTGTGAATATATTTCTTGATAAATGAATAGTCAAGTAGATCGTCTATCACTGTATCTCAACCCAAGGCCGAGGTCCGAATCCTGGGTGGTGCAGATACCTTCATAATTTATAATTCCCCTTGGGTGCAAGATATTCCAATGGTACACACACACACACACATATCTTTCCATCCTCTTTCGCATTCATTGCTTTGTAGACGAATTTATCCTGACATATATTAAAAAAATCTATTCAATCATACCTTTCCCACAACATACCACATAGTTTTATGAAGCATCTGTAAACGTGAATGACGCATTGCGCTTAGAGGCCAGCTATTTCATTATCTAGAGTTTAATTACGGACTTGCAAAGCCAAGAGCGAGCGATGGATGTGACATTTATAATGTGGTTGGCGAGGCTGACGGATACTCTATGACTGAGACCGTCAGGCTGGCAGTGTAGTATGAAATCAACTCTCTCTCTCTCTCTCTCTCTCTCTCTCTCGAGAGAGAGAGAGAGAGAGAGAGAGAGGTCGTTTATGGTTCAGTGTTCCAGGGGGGCAATAGGGGAGGTCACCCTAATACGAGAGGTCCTAAGGCTGGGTAAACACGATTTCACCAGGTACAATTCAGTCAGTCCTGGCCAATCTCTTGTAGTTCAACGTTGTTTGTTAAGTCCCCCGCCCATTTGCGGGTGTGTGTGTGAGTGTGTGTGTGTGCATAAAAATTGGGTTGCAGAGGTGCAGAGTGAGTATATTGAGCAAAGAAAACCAGCCAGAGCAGAAGATAAGGGGGATGAAGTGTGGGAGAGAGAGAGATAGAAAAGGGTAAATTAAGGTAGCATGAAAGTGGTCTCCCATTTACAGGGAATTTCGTTATCTCCTCCCGGCCTTCGTTGCATCAGACAAATTCTCACAATTCATGCGTGTCAGGGAAGAGGACCTTGGAAATTTAAACCAATTGGCGGATGCTCTATTGTAAAGAGAAACGGAAGAGATTGGGGGAAAAGAATGCCAAATACAAACACACCACACACAGTGCACACACACATACATACGGGGTGTGTGTGTGTGTGTATATCTAAACAAACTAAGCAATGAATGTTTTTACTTTTCAATTTACTGTTCATTGTCACCAGAACAGATAAAGAATTCCGTGATTTACCTACTGACACTAGAGAGAGAGAGAGAGAGAGAGAGAGAGAGAGAGAGAGAGAGAGAGAGAGAGAGAGAGGTCCTTTGCACATAATCCTGTGGAAATCTTACTGAATATTAGTCAAATTAAACTTTTTTTATTCAACGTCAAAGGTCACTAAACAGTCCTGTTGAATTTTGCCCAAGCGATGCTCCTGAATTCAGAATGGGCATAAAAATAAGTGAAAAACAACCGTTATCAAAGTTGAAAAGGTGGATAAGATCGATGCCGAACGTCTGATGTTCAGAAGAATGTCTATGGAAGCAAATATTGGAATGAATGTACTTACCTCTCCTTAAAGGAAGTGACGTGAAAGTGTTAAATATGAATGCAAGATGCAGGTTGTGAGATGTTAGTATTATTAGTTGTCGATGTCTATGGGGAGTAAGAAGTGTTAAGTATATCTTAGTTTAACCAGACCACTGAGCTGATTAATAGCTCTCCTAGGGCTGGCCCGAGGGAATTAGATGATTTTACTTGGCTAGGAACCAACTGGTTACCTAGCAACGGGACCTGCAGTTTACTGTGGAATCCGAACAACATTATATAGAAAAATTAATTTCTAATTACCAGAAATAAATTCCTCTGATTCCACGTTGGCAGAGCAGGGAATCGACCTCACGACTACCGAATTGGTATGCGATCACGTAAACCACTCGTCCAACGAGGAACTTCAGTAAGAAGTATTAACAGGGTGAAAATACAGATGTACGAAGAGGCGCCAAAAGGTAGGGACCGGGGAAAAATGTATATTGGGGTGTTTTGAGACGAAGTGGTCTTCCAGAGAGAGGAGACTGGTAACACAGGCGTAAAAGTCAGAAGAAATGTGAGGAAGAGAGTGCGGCTCGATAAACAGGAGTCTGATGAATCTTCTGTGTAGATATTTCGGTGTCTCTTACAGTGTTAGTTTTCTGTGCAGGGATTTTACTCAAGGTTTAACGGTTATCTTGTATTGCATTAAGACAGAATATCAGGAGAAACAGCTTCTTTCCCAATAATACACATGCACGTGCACACACAAAATGTACACACACACACACACACACACACACATATATATATATATATATATATATATATATATATATATATTTATATATATAATATATATATTTAATTATATATATATATATTATAAATAATATATATATATATATAGTATATATATATATATATATATATATATATATATATACATGGTGTTTCGAAATTAGAGCCCCCCTATACTGCATAAACTAAAACTGATATGGACAAAAACAAAAGTAATTCTGAACAGGTATTCATTAAGTTTCTCTCTGAGTATTTAATATTTTGTGTGGCCTCCATCTGCTTGTACCACAGCCTGCATTCTTGAGGGGTATGATTTCCGCAAATCACAAAAAAGCTGAGACTCAAACTCCATTTCCCTGAGCACTTCGGTCACCTCTCTTCGCAGGTCGTTGAGGCTTGGTATACCATCATAGTTCACTGTGCGTGCTTCAACATGATCCTTTAAGATACTATCAATGTTTTCACACACATTAAGGTCAGGGAAGCTAACTGGAAATTCACTTGACAAGAAGAAAAAGATACCACTGTTTCAAAGCAGCTCCTGTGTCTGTAGAGCCTTGAAACATGGTGCCTCATCATGCAAAAATGTGACTTCAACATATCACACATTTTCAGGATCTTTAAGGAAAGGAAATGCTCCACCAGTAAGCACAGTTTCTCTGAAGTATTCGCCATTACATGATTGCCCTTTTTCTTTGATGATCCACATTAACCGTTTGGCTGTGAAACAGAGGAAAATTCCCAAACATTCAGGAAATTTCACAACTTGGCAATAGCGCACCTCATCGCTGATATCATCCAACTTTGCAGCCCAAATGATGTCATTTTTATGATTTGGCTTCCTGATTGTGTAAATGAAGAATTCATCTGATGCAGCAACATGGAGAAAGTCAGCTTCATCTCAGTCTTTAAGAAATGAACCACAAAACCATGCACGGTCTTCTCTCGGTTGCTGAGTGATGTTGGGCTTGCTGATATCATGAAATGGCTTGATACTAGATTTTTTCAACTCACAATATACAGCACTATAACTTCTCTTCTTTCCCCTTTTTGTTTCTTGTTCAAGTGCCAATTTACGCAGACACTTTCTTGGTCTACCCACTGCCTCAGCTATGATGTCTTTTGACTCCTGAGAAAGGACTTCAGGCCTTCCAAGATTCTCACTCTTTTCACAGTGACAGTCAATGGATTTTTGTTCCAGTTTCTTTTAACAAAGGATTCATCTCTTTTAATGTATTTTGCTATCCAGGTACATGAAATGAAGGATGCGCCAGCATCCCTGGCCTCTCTGAAGGTTATAGCCGGATTCGGTCAATCCATCTGATTTCCTCCAAGTCGTTAGCCATGGCTGTATCTAACTTCGTCATTCAGTCTGAAAATACGAGATATGCAAAATGGAAAATAGCTAATAGAAACTTGAGATAATGTACTTAGATATAGGCTAAAGCAGAAAACTTCATAACTTTCCATTTGTTCTGTGGAGGGGGGGCCTCTAATTTCGAAACACCACGCTATGTGTGTGTATATATATATATAGTATATATATATATATATATATATATATATACACATATATATATATGTGTGTGTGTATGTATGTATGTATGTATGATATGATATGTATGTGTTATGAATTTATATATATATATATAATATATTATATATATATTATATATGATGTGTGTGTGTTGTGTGTGTGTGTGTGTGTATGTGTATATATATATATATATATATATATATATATATATATATATATATATATATAGACAAAATTCACGAGGGAAAGAGAAACGATGGAGATCTGCCAGGCTTTTCGACTTCTTGGTCTGCTAATCTTGTACTTAACAGACTGAAGAAATTCTAAAAATAGGTTCACAAAGAAAGCTCGTATAAATGACAGATTTGGGTTACAAAGAAAAAATATGTACCTGGAATCCAACACAATGGAAGAATTGGTAGACCTGCCAAAACAGGCTTAAGAGGTTTTACAAAAGTTTAGACCCAACAGCACAGAAGCAGGGAAAAGACATAAATTAACAGATTTACCAAGAACGGGACTGACCACCAAATATGTTTTTAAAAGTACAACTCGATAACTCTCCATTTGGCAAACAATAAGAATTTTTGCAAGTTGAAAATTTTTACCAAAAAAATATCAATTAAACAAACGAATACAAAGAAAATATTAAAAGTTAGTGATTTTATCTTTTAGGTTATTCTTGAACATTTTACTAAAACAGGGGTCCAAATAATACATACATACATACATACATACATACATACATACATACATACATACATACATACATACATACATACATACATACATACATACATACATACATATATATATATATATATATATATACATATATATATATATATATATATATATATATATATATATATATATATACATACTATATGCGCGTTTGTGCATTTGTACAGTTCTCTGCTGATCGCTTTAATGTTTATTTTTTTGGCTTTTTTTCTTGTAACGAGGCTATAATATTGACATTAAAAGCCACGGTACAGTAGTGTTAAAAATATATTTTTTGTACAAGGTTAAAAATGACTAGGAGAGACTTTCGGATACTGCTCCGTATCCCTCTTCAGTCCTGCTGATGGTAAAACAATGAAGGGAGTGCAAAAAAAAGTGGTTCAAGACGGATTCTTTTAAAATGTTCGGTTGTTTCTGTTGGCGAGACGGCTGGAACGGAGAAGTGGTCGTTCAGGCGATTCCAGCTCAGCACTCTCTCCATCGGTGCCATGACTTTCAGCTATAGCAACGTCAGTCATCTGGGATAAAAGAGAGGTGGGAGCAACATCAGGGGCCACACAATCATCAGACACATGAATATTAAAATCGTCGGCAGTGGCCAATTATTAACGAATTGACAAAACTATCTACATCAGTGAAGGTTTTGGTCAGGAAACCGAACAGAGGTTAACTGACCTATACTTAAGAATCCGCCTTGAACCAGTTTTTTTTCCATCAGTATGACTGAAGAGGGATACGGAGCAGTAGACGAGTTTCTCTCCTAGTCATTTTAAACCTCGTACAAAAAATATATTTTTAACACTACTGTGGCTTTTAATAGTCAGTCATTGTAGTATCAAGATCGATGTTTCTTTTCTTTAATGAATAAACTTTTAATCATTTCGGTGTGATTGAAAATGCAGCCAACGACTATACAATGGTTTGATGACCTTCATCCATCAATCCGCTAAGTAGGCATGAACACAACAAAAAGAAAATCCATGTGCTGGATAATGAAGGTCCTCGTCGAGTTTGTTTTTGCAGCAGATCGCGTTCTTCGCTATGTCTTATTACAACATCCTCTAACAGCATCTTGATTGATACATCCTCTCACAATGGATATCGCACAGACAATACTGGGAAATCCTATCGAGGCGAAGGACTCTTCTGAAAGATTCCCAAACAATGCAGAGAACGACTGATGTGTACATGGAATGTTTCCTCACCTTGAAGACAAGGGAGAAGTGTTAATACATAACTGGATATCAATGAGTCCTGAGGAACGTGTTTTAACTTACATTGTGTGGCTACAGTTTCTTTTTTATTCGCAAATAAAAAGAATACAATTGTACATACATTTCCTTCCAAAAAGTCTTTTAATATTACTGTTCCTAATGTCTATTGTTACAGTTTTTATATAAATAAAAATAAAACAAATGAGATAAATGTATGTTTATCCAGACAATTCATATAATAATCAGAGATAAATATTAGAAAATACTGACTCGTTTTCCTTGTCAAATATTGCAATGTTAATAAGCACTCGTCCATTTCAAGAACTTTGACAGCATGACACATTCATGTTAATAAATATTTCGTGGTTGCTGTTCCCCTGATTCATCCAATATACGGAAAGACTCCTCCTCCAAAGTAAAGCCTTCAAATTACTTTTTCTTTATCAAAGCGCTTGCGCAAATCTCTCTACACTATCTTTTTTACCTCAGGGTTTGAACTATTTCTCATCTGCAACGGTCAGAATTAAATCTGGTTAAAAAAAGGAAAGAAAAGCTAGAAAAGGGAAAGAAAACCGTTTGGAGAGCGCTGCAGTATTTATTTCCTGGAGACTGAAAATATTCTGCAGACCCAGACCAGCGAACAGCGTTTTTCTGAAACCCATTATCAAATCTAAGTCTTTAGTTATCCGTTTACATTAACCGACTCAATTCCTGGTAAGCCAGACGTCCGTATTATATTTCATGAGGGGGAAAGAGGAAAAAGGGGGCATTTCAAAATTTATATCTTGAAGAACCTTACCGAACAGAAATATTCTTTCGCGGACCCTGGCCAACACACAAATTGAATTTCCGCTGACATCAAGTCATCCAAGTTTTATTCCGCTGTGGACTTTGACTTTTATATGTTTTTCTCACATTCCTGACCATGAGAGTCCACAAAAGTCCTTTCTTCCCCAATATTTAACGGGAAAAATGATTTTAAGTTTGATATAATCGGCCTCGTTCCAGCGTTTATTTTGTATGGATACAGAATTGAGATTTGATGATCAACTTGAAAATGACGTCGGAGCGCTCGTTCTGGAATATTTTCTTGGACACGAATTGGTTTCAATTTTGATGCAATCTCCCTCACTCTTGTTATGCTTTTGGCTGCAGATGTGACACTTGGTACTAGCCATTCAATAACTTGGAAACACTTGCACTTGGGAATAACACTGTACTCAGGTGTGTTTTTAATGGCCTTAACCAACTCTAGACCTATCGATTTTCCTCGCAGATTCTGGGACGTTTTTACTACTGCAAGTCCTAAATCTAGAGAGAAGAAAAAAAAAGAGGTCCTTTCATCCCTGGTGAGATTGGAGCTATGGTAAGGAAAAAAAATATAGGTTATCGTCAATCCACCATGCAACACGGTGGTTAAGCGTTTCCAAAGGCGTAAGGAAATCGAAAAGTTGTCAAGTTTATATTATGCTTTTGAAAATTCCATTGACTTTGCTTGTAAATGCTATCCTTTCCTAGCACGAGTAAAAGGGGTCATTGGAATCCTTTTATTTTGTATACAGTGGTGATGGGAAAGACAATGATTCCATCTAGCTAATAATAACAGACTAATTACCTAATTTAAGTTACCTCCAGAAACAACTGTATTTCTTCTACATATTTACAAAATGTAGAGAATACTGTACGAGTAGTTTCCCTGTTATGATCCTGCTAAAGGTGTTCTAGGGAAGGAAACCTTAAGAAGCTAAACCCACAGTCCATTTTTTTTGGACCTGTCGGTAAATATCCGCAACCTGTATCATTGAAGCTTCTTACTTCTGAATGACCGATGCAACGGAACTGACTGGCGGGTGGAGAATAGGCGGAGCCTCCACCAGTCACAAGTATTTTCGATGAAATCGGCCGGGGACATTTAAATGTCAGTTCCCAGGATACAGTCTAAAACCTTTTTACCTAAACTTCTCTCCGCGAATGATTAGAATGTTCACTTACGCAAGATGCAATATTCGCCCAACTTTTCGGTTTATAGTTATGTGAAACAACAAATGCGAATTGCAACGTTCCTTGTAAAGTTTATACACCTAGTTGATCAATTTCATTAAACTTGACAGAATTAGAATTTGCAGACAATACTGTTTTGACCCACGAAATCTTGCATTTATATAGCTTTCTAAATTGAATGCATTATTTACGTCAAGAAGTAATAAGATATTGTGGTCGCAAAGGGACGAAATATCATTAGTTGTAAATGGATTTACTAGGTTGAATCTTTCAGAAATGTACGAACAATGGTATCTAGCACAGATTTTTATTAATTGGAACTTAGTGAGAGCCTATATGTAAGACAAATCAAACGGAGGGCAAGCGCAAGTTACATGCAACTGTAAGATTATACGCAATTTATGCCATGACGATGAAAGTACGATGTCTTAAGAAAACTAATAGGAGTCATACGGTAGGATAAAGCTGGAAATGATACCATATGGTAAATTTCAATGTAGACGAGATAATGAAGAAAAGGGGAGATAAGAAGGCTTACATAGAAGTGTCCTCCGCACAACTCCTGGGAAGTCGTGATAGTCACGTGATAGTCAGCTGGGCTTTTGTGGGCGCTCGGTTTTCGGGAAATTCGAGGAAGTTTAGATGCAAAGTGAATGAGAACTGCTTACTGTTAAATGATGTTATTTGACAATGAGGATTTCATTTTAACATTACCATTGCATAAACAATAAAGATTTCGATGTATATACGTATGCATGTATCCCAATGACATTATATATTATTCTGTATAAAATCATCATCTTAACAAACTATATTTGACTAATGACGAACATTTCTATATAACATGCGTACATTTAGCATGCATGTATCCTTGCCTACACCCAAACCAGAAAAAAATCTTTTGAAAAACGGCGCGAGTCGAAGGGAGACGCCTCCAAAAACTTTGCGCCACAAAATATCATTTCTTTTCCGGCCGAGATTGCAGGACGATGCCTGAATTCAGGAAGGAAATGAGACCATGAGGGGCCAGGGGGGATAGAAACTTGGGGAGAGGGGAGTGGGAGGAGTTGGGTAGAGGGATGAGTAGAAGTGCCATGAGGAAAGGCAGGGGGGAGGGAGGGAGGGAGGGTGGATGTGGAGTTTAGGGGAGAGAATGAGAAGAAGTCAAAGGGGAATACAATTTCTTAGAGGTCCAGCGAATGAATATGCTAATGCAATTACGAGAGGCTGCCGTAGTATTCGGCTCTCCAAAAACGGGGAATTTTAGAGATTAGACGCTAATAACATTTCAGATGGCTAAATATTTATATTTTATCCTCTGAAGGAAAACAAGAAATTATAAACCTGAGACAAACGGATTATGTTGGCAATGCGTTTTTGCAATGCAGGCTAAGCTGGTCATTCAATCGAATGCATCCACTTATCTTGCATATTTATATCTCTAACAGAATGGCTTGATTATAATTTTACAAGAAATTCTCTCCTTTAAAATTACGTTAAAAGGTATATTGGATCAATCAACACCTTTTTTAATAACTGCTAAAGCACTTAAACACTATTATTAATAGTAATAAACCATAATTACACCAAGTATGTTAAACTAAATATCTAAGGGCTTCAGTAAATCTAAAAAAAAAGGCCTAATCATTTCAGTACTCTGCTCGGTATTTTTTCTACTGTAGCTTATTTGGATCTAAACTGTAACACTGCAGTATGTATAGTCAAAGGTTCAACCCATCAAGACGACATAATAAATGAGGTAGAAGACAAACATCAACCTATACATGAATGAATTGAGAAACATTACGTCTTCCTCTCGCAGTGCAAGCATATATCAGGTATTTACGATCTTTTTAATATACTATCGCTTGTGCGCATAAAAATGAGAATTAATTTCAATTAGCTTGTTTAAAAACTATAACCTTAATCATTAAAACTCACGCGAAGCTGAAGCACAAAAATTCGAAATGTAAATGAACGTCAACTAACAATTTGTACCTGCGGTACTCTTACTTTTAACTTGTACTCAGCTGGCTGGATTTATATGATGCAGTGTCATGCAACACTGCATAATGTATTTCAAGCAGTCTCACAGGAGTATAAAAGGGATGTAGATTACAATGCAAAGAAGGATCACTGGTTCTAGGCCCTTCCTAAGAGGAATTAAACTTATGATGCCAACAGAGATTCGAGGATTCCGTACCCTCATTTAGACAGCAATAACTTCAGGACAACCACCATCCAGCTGCAGATCCTATTTTACGACTCTGTTAGACCCTTCTATCCTATCTCTTCTCCAAAATCAGGAAGGCAAATATTCAGTTCTAGAAGTTTTTTGCTTTGGCTATATCATACACGTGCTTTCAGGTCTCTCTCTCCTGATATTATCAGTTGCAAGCAGTCATTGCACTAAATTTACTTTGGGCTTTGGTATTCAATGTTAAGACAAGCCCACCAACATCACTCCCTCGCACTCGTGTGTGTGTGTGTGTGTGTGTGTGTGTGGTGTGTGTGTGTATATATATATTTATATATATATATATATATATATATATATATATATATATATATATATATATATATATATATATATATATATATATATAGATATATCTATATATATATATATATATATATGGGGATACAATCCACAATGAAGTAAATTCCTCTTGTAGTTTAAAATATATAGTTCTTGTATAGGATTAGAGCTTTCGACCATCAACTGTGGTCTTGTTCACTAAAGTGTTCACTTTAGTGAACAAGACCACAGTTGATGGTCGAAAGCTCTAATCCTATACAAGAACTATATATTTTAAACTACAAGAGGAATTTACTTCATTGTGGATTGTATCCCCATTTACTTAGAGGTACGACATAGTACCTGGCTTCTGCATATATATATATATATATATATATATATATATATATTATATATATATATATATAATTATATGTATATATATATCTATATATGATACATATTACACACACACACACATATACAAATCATATATACTATATATATATATAAAAAACACACACACACACACCACACACACACACACACACACACATATATATATATATATATATATATATATATATATATATATATATATATATATATATATTGTAGCATGCATCACATCATGAAGCTATAATTTTTGCCTTCATTTCAATTTTCAGATAACTAAACGACAGATAAATAAGAATGTGAAAATATGGCGTGTTTTGAGGATAGACCATCTATTTAACCTTAAGCTATTTTCAGATAGAGTGGCAGGAACATAAGCCTATTTTGCCTTGCTGTCAAATCACAAATCAATATATATATATATATATATATATATATATATATATATATATATTACAATATATGTATATATGTATATATATATATATATATATATATATATATATATATATATATATATATATATATATATATCTATATATATATATAAGGGTTGTGTGTTTGTGCGCGCGCGTGCGTATGCATGTTGATGTATTTGTATGAAATGTATATGTTTTTTATTTGTGTGTCCTGTGTGAATGGGGAAAGTACGCGACTGCAAGCGTTCATAATTATGCAGTACACGCTTGGAACGGCAGCAAGGCGCATCAAGATTTCTCCTGGGAACGCGGAACCTACTTTTTGTCATCCACCAATCATTTATACCCTCTTCCGTCTTGGGTGAGTAGCAATATATGTCCATATCTTTCGCAAACACCTTCATGAATAATAACACTAACTGATACTCCAACTTACACAATACTAGTAATGTTTACGAAAACACTGTTAGTCGTGAAGCCTGCGATAATGGTGGAGTAACTAAAAATTGTTTGCCCCTTTACGGTCGCTTCAGATATTGGCAACTTTGGCCTTCTACAAATAAGATCACCTGCACACAAAAACTAGTCTCTGTTTCTTCCGATACCGCTTAATCAAATGAAGGCGTTACTACTCCCATCAGTAATTTATAAGCACCGAAATTGGGTTTCTGTCTGAAACGTCGACTTTATCAGTTTTAAGAATTAAATGCAATGTTCAAGACTTTTCATTTAGTTGCTTCTTCGCTTCATTCTTTTTCGGAACTTGAGTATTACCATCAACAGAGATTGGTAACCATTAAAGGCGGTAGGTAGAGACTTACCACAGTCAGGGCAAATTTCTTAGATTGCTACACACACTTGCACTCATGTAACTCGTTTGGTAATCGTCATTTCAGCCTCCCTCCTTGTGGAAGGAAATAGATAGATAGATAGACAGAGAGAAAGTGAGGGGGGTGAAAGCGGACTACGCAAGGTAGGTGGATCAGAGCATCGTGCAATCAGTTGACCTCTGGAGTTTCTCTCGGTGTAGTGCTCTGTAAACTTTCGACTGACGGGGCTGCCACAATGGCGTAACAGTTTTGAAAAACGTAGTGCAACAATATAATATTACTTTGGGAGGACGTTCAATTTGTGCATATTTCTTTCGCGCTATAAACGAAGAACTGACTAGTTCGTACGATTTTAAGGTGATCCATTGTTATACATCTTACTGAAAATAAAAGTGAATGAAGTGAATGTGGATTTACTGTAGAGTATTTCTAATGCTTTATTGTGAATACTTATAGGAAATTCTAATACAGCATTGCTTAGAAGAATCACTTAAATATCACTTTTAAAAACTTCAAAGGAAACAATGACTTGTTAAGACATTAAAGTATTAAGCACTGGACTAACTTCTAAGGGTGAACATATAGAATATCTCTATAGAGTCAGCTGCAAGGAACAACACAATAGAAGTATTTAGAAGTCAGACAACTTTTTGAATCTATGCGAGATTGGCTACCTGGCAGTGCTGCCACTAAATGTCGAAGATAACGAGTCGTGTGACAAGGTATATAAATTTCTTTGCGATATCACTGACTAGGAAAGATACAGACGAATTCATCGCAGGCGTCATCACACCTCTCAGGAGGTAAACACACCAGTCTAACCTTGAATATTGTTCTTGCTACCATGAGGCTGTTCATCCTGAGTGTATTGGTAAGTAACAACAGCATTTGAAACAATAAAAATTTGATTTTCAATAAATATCACTTATCAACTAGTAATTAATTTTTGCATATGTATTTGCACGA
>NC_087205.1:58777641-58820141 GCF_015104395.2 Macrobrachium nipponense
AACTTGGTATTTTATTTGCATCCCCTCAGATTGTGAGAATCTGGATCTAGTGGGATGCGGGACGTGGACTTGCTTTTCATCTGACCCCACTTTAGTGCTCTGGCTTCACCTAAAGCTTTACTGATTGTGTCATTAAAAATGTTTTTAATGGTGCGTGTGGCAATTGGCTAAAGCAACTCTGTGTCACTGCAAGTATTTTGCCAACATCTTTCAAAAGATTGCGTGCTTCCTGAGTTTCCGTTCCTTTGTCAATGGGATTAATATTTCAGCTACATCATCAGAGGAAAGGTCTCTGCAGCTGATGATTTTGCCTCCGTTTGATAGCAAGGGTACCCTCCAGTTAATGTGCAACATATGCAGAAAGAATCACTACATCTGTGTCTTCGGAATCATTCACAACTGTCTCCATTTTTCTTGCTTTTCGGAACTGCAAATTGATGAAGAACAGGATTGACTGCCTCAATGTGACTACATTCAAATTCTCCCATCCTTTCTCCATAGGAGATGTTCCAACAATTTTGCCTGATGGAGTATTACACAGTCAATTTCTCTATGATTCTTTGCAAGCGTGGTGAACTCATCCTTTAAAACTTTTGCAGCTTTTGTTTGTTTCCTTGATTGCTGAATAGCACCAGAAGGTCCTTTGTGGTAGGAAATCTATCTGATGTTTCCATGTACACATTTCTGGACCCATCTCTATATGCTGTCGTGAATTTATGTCACTCACTCTCTTTGATGGAATTTTCCACACCATAGTCATCATTTACAAAAACAATCTTTCTTGCATTTGGATGCCTTCTGTGAATAACGGAAAAAAGCTTTTCTGCATAATCACCCCCATATGAGGGCAGATGCACCAGCTTTCTCACGCTCTTCTGCAGCTGGGGTTGCTTATCTCCACAGGAAACCCATATTGACTAGGGCAATGTACTGATATGGAAACTGATATGGAAAAGGATAAACTCTGCATGTTTAGTTTCTCATCTAACTTGATTTTTGCATTTTCTTCATGGTACCATTGATGTTAACACTCATCTGTCATGCAAAATTCTATCATTTATGCAAGAGTAAACTTCTCTTCACCAGATTCTGCCCACTGAATTACCGATGACATTGCTCTGTTCTCCATAGCATCTGCCTTCGTCACTTTACCTGTAACTGAATCCCTAGTTACAGGAGGTTTGCTGAAAGTGCATCTTGAACATCTGAGTATAGTAACATTAAATGTGTGTTCTGTCAAAACATTCATTCTCCGAAGAACTGAGTCATTCTTGTTTCACTGTCTTCGTGGGCACTTTCAAAATCATGTACAAAGTCACCTGAGGTGACAACACCAAGATATGAGAGATCTCAGATGTGGTTTATCCAAGTTGAATTGGATTACAGTCAAAATACAGTGATGCAACTGTCTAGGTCTTGGACAACCTTTTCTTCAATCTTCAGACAACTGGGGGTATTCTCAATATGATTCTGAGAAGAGGTCTTCATCTGTGCCAGTATGAGAAAAGCTGCCCTTACTCTGTTGACTGAGTTTATGATCCTCGTAGTAGTTAACATCACCTTTTCATTCCTCAGAGTTTTCAGTCAGCTATCCTTCATCTTGGAACCTTTGTTCATCGTTATTTCAATCCACAGGCAAACATGAATATGGCCTGCCAGTCATCGATTTTGCAAACAATCCATCATGTAGGTATCTGGCCTTTTCCTCATGATGACTACTTACTTCAAGCCAGAATTCCTCAAGCCAGTGAGCATACCAGTCACTGTTATAGACATGGATCCATAGCATCATCATTTGCAATGAAGCCTTGAATTCATCCCCGTTCCTTGTTTTCGCTGCATGGGTATTCAGCATCATAAATTGTACCATGTACATGAAACTCAACCAGTACGTACTTGACCATGGAACTGTAACAGATGACTCGACACTCTGGAACACTTGTTCCACAAAGGATACAATATTTGGGTGAGATTCCAACTCTGAGTAGAATTGCTACATCTGCTCTGAAGTTGTGGAGAATTTCTGAAGTATGGCAATCTTCTCCTTTGTATTTTTAGACAGGGACACACCATCCTGCATGCTTTTTCTGATCACCTGTCGACTCAAGGCTTAATATATCAACTTAAGACATCTGATGTTATGTTTATAGTGTTTCCCACATAGTGCCTTCTCTACTGAACCTTCAGCAATGACCTGTGCAGCAACCAGTATATCAGAGAAGCCAAAACCATCAAACCGTTTATAAATGGCAGACATGAATGAGCACTGTGTGCGAAAAGGCCCAAGAAATGGCACAATGTCTTTGAGTGCTTCAGGATTTTCATTCCTCAGTTGCATCTCAAGTGCATAAACTGGTTGATCACCAACTAGCACAAGAAAGGGCATTCTTTTCTTCTCACCTGCAGCAACAATCTTGCACATCACTTCATGGCCTACAGATTTGTGTGGAGGCTTAGGAAATGTTAGGAAATAGTAAGGTTTGCTCTTTTTCACATCTTGCTGCACAGTAACCTGAAAGCCGTATACTGTTTCAAACCTATATAGATGATGCCAGCACAGTGCTAGTCTTTAGATTGTCCCATTATTCACTGATGGGTGGTATTGGATCTGTTTTCATCACAATGCTCACCACAGAGGATGCACTTGTGGCTGTCTTCACTTTCCTCAAGTGTCATTTTTTACTTTTTCCCATGGACGACATGGCTAAGACTCATTCAAGGATTTGTAATAAATGAAAAGTGTTATATTATAGTGTCACTTCAGTTTACTTTGAACTTATGCATCCTAACTATTAAAGTTATCTTCCTGGTCTTCTTTGCAGTCAGCTGGTGGCCATCTCGTATTATTAATAAAGCATTGTTTTGTTCTGATTCATATGTTTAACAAAATATTATGCAGATAAATAAAATCTTTGACCTTAAAATATATGTTTAAATTCAAAAATCATAAAAATCAGACATGTAGAAGCAAAGATATGCAATTTATTATAAACTGGTAGCCACATGGAGGCCATTTTGAATTTTCGTGTCTGGCCGAGTTAGCACACATTTTACGAGGTGCACCCCAGCTCATTTTAATCAGCAGCCCTCAAATTATCTAAAACAAACCTTCAAACCTTGGTCCCAGAAAAACGGTCACAGGACCTCCTCTGTGGGATCTCTACTAACACGTCTTCGTAATACAGTTGCGTATTACCAGAAACGGCTAAATACAATGTCATCATTTTCCGTTATTTGAATTTGTCGGAAAATGAAACAAGTAAAAAATGTGCTGAAGAAGTTTTTTTTCGGCGCAATCGAGTTTTCTGTACAAAATATAATGCTGTATGAAACTGTCCGGTGGTGGACTGTGTTGTTGCACAAATGATCATGGCTAATAACATTTTAACCTTAAATATTTTAAAAACTACCTAGGCTAGAGGGCTGCATTTTGATATGTTTGATGATCGGTGGGTGGATGATCAACATATTATTCGCAGCCCTTGAACCTCTGTAGTTTTGAAGATCTGAGGGCGGACAGAAAAAGTGCAGACGGACAGACAAATAGTCATCTCAATAGTTGTATTTTACACAAAACTAAAAACACGTTAACGTTCACATGACCCACCCTAAAGCGTTGCCTGTTTGTACAGATTCGAATTAGTTCATACAGGAATATATTCTATTCTTACCCCCTGATGACAGATCGTCAATGTGTCTGTATTAGATATTAATCTCAGTGATGAATAGAGCTTATCAAGGAATCTTTTATAATCAATTTTTTATAGGGATCTTGCTTCACGAAGATGCCTTATTTTATTGAACTGTGTGTGTGTGAGAGAGAGAGAGAGAGAGAGAGAGAGAGAGAGAGAGAGAGAGAGAGAGAGGGAAAGTACGTATACCACAACCTGTGTAATGATCAGGTAAATTCATCATAGCTCACTGTGCGTGCTTCAACACGATCCTTTAAGATACTACCAATGTTCTCACACACATTAAGGTCAGGGGAGCTACCTGGAAATTCACTTGACAAGAAGAAATTGATATCACTGTTTCGAAGCAGCTCCTGTGTTTGAAGAGCCTTGAAACATGGTGCCTTATCATGCAAAACTGACTACTTCAACAGATAACACATTTTCAGGATCTTTGAGGAAAGGAAATGCTCCACCAGTAAGGACAGTTTCTCTGAAGTATTCGCCATTCCATGACTGTCCTTTTTCTTTGATGATCCACATTAACCGTTTGGCTGTGAAACAGAGGAAAATTCCCAAACATTCAGGATATTTCACAACTTGGCGATAGTGCACCTCATCGCTGATATCATCCAACTTTGCAGCCCAAACTATGTCATTTTTATGATTTGGCTTCCTGACTGTGTCAATGAAGAATTCATCTGATGCTGCAACATTGAGAAAGTCAGCTTCATCCCAATCTTTAAGAAAGGAACCTCAAAACAATGCACGGTCTTCTCTCTGTTGCTAAGTGATGTTGGGCTTGCTGATAACATGAAATGGCTTGATACTAGATTTTTTCAACTCATGATATACAGCACTAAAACTTCTCTTTTTTCCCCTTTTTGTTTCTAGTTCAAACACCAATTTACATAAAGACTTTCTTGTCTACCCACTGCCTCAGCTTTGTCTTTTGGCTCCTGAGAAAGGACTTCAGGCCTTTCATGATTCTTACTCTTTTTGCGATGACAGTCACATGGATTTTTGTTCTAGTTGCTTTTAACAAAGGATTCATCTCTCTTAATGTTTTTAGCTATCCAGGAACGTGAAAGGAAGGATGCGCCAGCATCCCTGGCCTCTCTGAAGGTTGTATCCCGGATGCGGTCAATCCATCTGATTTCTTCCGAGTCGTTAGCCATGGCTGTATCTAACTCCGTCACTCAGTTTGAAAATGCAAGAAATGTAAAATGAAAAATAGCTTAATAGGAACTCAAGATAATGTACTTGGAGATAGTATATAGCCGAAAACTTCATAACTTTCCATTTGTTCTGTGTGTGCTCTAATTTCGAAATTTCGAAACACCCGGTGTGTGTATGTGTATATATATATATATATATATATATATATATTATATATATATATATATTATATATGTATATATATATATATATATATATATATATATATATATATATATTATATATATATATATTTTAAAGTGTTCGCTTTATTTAGTACTGCACTTTCGTATATCCAGTTGGTGGTTTGGTAGTGAATAATTCATGTGAAAAATGAACTGAACTTAGGCGGGAAGGCTCAAAAGACTTGTTTCGGTGGTCGGATCTGAGAGAGGGCAAATTTCAAATCTTATCCGAATCCGTGAAAAATGAAGGGGAAAATTTCGCTCGAGGGTTTAGACCTTTTAAGAGGTCGGCAGGTTTTGGGTGCCCAGAGAGAAGAAAAAGCTCAAGAGTTTTAAAACGGTTGGAGAAATCAAAAGGAACTCGCCCAAATATGCTTCAGTTGTTTAAGAAAACGAACTACCAATATATTACTTATGAAAATGCAGATCTTTCCGGAATAATGTACCATCTACGTTAAAGTCTTAAAGTGCAAGACTTTAGGGAGCAGAATTTGATACGCAAATATAATTGAATCAAGTCTCAAGGAAAAACCTAAAGCAAATATGTCCCTGAGGTAACTGACAGTACAGGTCATACGACTGTCTAGTTTTGACCGGTTTCTGCGAACCAATTCAACAATGGTCGAGAATCATTTTCAGAAGACGACGACCAAGACGCTCAAGAGGTCCATTAATTTATGCTTAGGAAATTAATCATCATATGCCTAACAATGCACACACACTCACATCGTAAATATATTTTGATAAACCATGTTAAGAGAAAGCTTGTACGCAAATTTGTCGTATTTCAGTCAGGAGTTTGGCATATGAAGTCTTTCAAAATTTTGAATTGAAGCCACTTTTTTTATATAAACGATCGTGTCATGGTGATGAACCATCTAATAATCACGAAGGAGATTTTCTAAGACGAAAGTGATGACAAGCAGTAATGGAAATGTACAAAAAACATATAGTTGAGAAAACAAGGACATTTTAAAATGAAAGTGAACACTTATAATTTCAGATCATGCCAACTTTCTCTAGCCCGAGATCAGTAGTAATCATCCAAGAAAGAATGGTAATATTAAAAGTAAATAAATAAAAGAAGGAATGTTAAACTTCATAAAACATGCACTGGTCTGAAAATTACTAATAGCTGTCCCAATAAAAAAAAGGTCTTGTCCAAAAAGAATAAAGATGATTTGACAACCTTGTCAATTAGGTAACACTAAACACAAAAGTTTGACACACTATTACCAGGCATAAAAGAGAGAGAGAGAGAGAGAGAGAGAGAGAGAGAGAGAGAGAGAGAGAGAGACACGCTCCCACAAAAAGCTAGCTTATGCTGTTAAAACCCGCCTAAGACGTTTCAAAAGATAATTCGTATGCTTTTTCTTTCAGACACCCCTTTGGAGAGAACTCGGCACTATCCACTAAACCCAAATTCAGTGACAAGAATCCAGGCTTAGGTAAGTTTGAACCTAAATGATCACTGAAGGCCTTTTGACACTTTGAGCGTCAGTTATCGACTCCGAGTCATTTCGTTTCATTCAAATTTAACAAAAACCCGATTCTTTCCTGAAAAATAAACTGGATGTACGATCGACTTTCACGGACTTGTTTTTGATGAAGGGTTTTCCATATTCTTTTTCTGGGATTGACCTTTGCAGCAGAACTCTTTTTCAGCGGAACAGGGAAACAACAGGTTTGAGGAGGGAAGAGGCAAGTCATAGTTGTTTCACTCGGGGGATTCGGGTTGACGTCTGGATGATCACCAGCGTTGTTTCCAACTAGTTTGGAAAGGGGAACAAGCAACTGTAGTACAACAATTGCACTTCTTTTTACAAACCGAAACAAACCACGCTTCTGGAACGGTATAGCTCTCATATGCTCCCACCTACGAGCAAAAACCATTTGAAAAAAAAATTACTTTTAAAATAACTTAATTGCTAATTTCCGTTGCCTGCGAAATCCACTGTATATATTCACTCAACAATCTCGTCTAGAAATGTTTCGTATCTATAAAGGCAAAGTAAATGATCTGAAAAACTACAGTCTCACTAACTAAACCCAAGTTAGGAACATTGAGTGGAACTGCCGTCCCTCAGCAATCCCACCTAGTCAGGTTGACTGGCAAAAAATGACTATATCTTTTCTCGGTAAACTTGAAATACTGATAAACATTTAGTTATATTTAGTAATTTGGAGTTTTCAACACATCATTTATAAACATTTTTTTATTATTCCAGAACTACCTTGTGGGGAACATTTCGTGCCCCTGAAACAGAAGTTCTTCATAAGTTCTGACACCGCGCCTAATCACTGTCAGTGGAAATTTGTGGTCTGTAAATTTGTAAATTGTATGACTGAAATTCTCCCTCCATTTCTCCCTCTCTCTATATATATCATACTTGGGTATTGTATATATAGTATATATATATGTATATATATATTTATATATATAAATATATATATATATATATATATATACTATATATTTACACGTTTAATATCTAATTCACGCTACCTAAGGAATATCAACGAAGGGGACTTATAGTAAGTGATGGTTAAGTGCTTTGACCGTCGACTGGAGTCGTTGGAGGTACTGTGCCGAGTATACGAGACACTTCGGTACCATCCTTTTATCACTTATAATTCCCCTTCGGTGATATTCCCGAAGTAGAGTGGTAAAAAATTATTATATATATATATATATATATATATATATATACATTCATTTAAATTATATATATATATTATATATATATATATATATATATATATATATATATATATATATATATAAACGAATGTCTTTTATCTTAACCTTTCTATCTCTGCCTCCCCGTATATATATATATATATATATATATATATATATATATATATATATATATATATATATTATCATATATATATATATATTATATATATAATATATATATATATATATATATATATATATATATATATATATATATATATATATATATATATATATATATATATATATATAATATATTATATATATATATACTTATATAAACGAATGTCCTTTATCTTAACCTTTCTGTCTCTGCCTCCCCCTCTTCATATACACTCCTATAAATACATATTTATAAAATACTGCAATGGCCTGTCTGTATGTTTGTCGCTGTCTCTTTATAAATCACACTGGGACGAACCCTCCTTTCCTCCCACCTCTCTCTCTCTCTCTCTCTCTAAGAAACTACTTGGCGGAGAGCGCTCGGGAATCAAGTCTTTTTTTTTTTTTTTTTTTTTTTTTTTTTGCAACAGATTTCTCCGAACACAATCCATTTATTTAGAAACTGGTATTCCTCTCTGACATTCCAAAACGTTGTGCATGAAAACATTTATGTATATAGTACATGCATACACAAACTCCTCTACCCAACCCTAAGCATGTCACAATAATAGTGCCAATTTTTTTTTTCTCAAGATAGTTATATCGATTCAAGTGTGATATTTACATTTCAATTCAGAACAAGTATGTGGCGAATACTCGACTTAGCATTGCTGTGATACGCCCAAGATACACAGCGCCTGTAAAGGACTAATATATATATATATATATATATATATATATATATATATATATATATATATTATATATATATATATATATATAATATATATATATATATATATATACATGAATTCTTGCCAAACCTCTTAACTATAGCATGCCTTGTACATCTGAAGCCTTGAATTCTGACACATAATGAATAAGATTTCATTTCCTGTTTTGCATTAACTGAAAAATGTACAAATGTCTTTAGGTGCCGGCGAACAACGTCGTCGTCAAAATTCGGTGCAACGTTCGATTGCGTCAAAGCAACAATTGCAAAGATGCTTCACTCCGGATCTTCGATGGTTGGAGATCAAAGCACAAGTGAGTTACGTGGAAACTGTTCTAATTCAATCAAAGAACTCGAGCAGTTGCCTTGTTGCCCTTTTCTTCGTGTTTTCCATTTGTTTTAATTTTCGTGTCCATTTATTTATCCAAAAGTCATTTGAGTATTTACAGATTTAATTGTAGCGTTTTCATCACCTAAATAAATCTTTTATTTGTTCACACACACACAAGAAACGTAAGTGAACGCAGGAACAATTTTAAACATGTAGTCGTCTCTCTCTCTACTTCCAGACTTATAATTACGCTTTTATTGACGTTATACGCCTGCCTGCAACCCTCTCTCTTTTGCAGATACTGCGGGAGACGCCAGGACGTCGTGAGCCGCAGCGCGACAGGCATCATGATCGTAACGGCGAAAGCCCAGACTCGTAAATTCACCAGCGAAGAATTGGGAACATTCAGCTGTGAAGTCAGCTCTGAGCTCTCCGTGAATTTTTTCGTGAAGCTCCCCGAGAAACAACTGACAACCCCGTCGCCTCTTCCACCGCCCCTGTTGCTCCTGGAAAGAATCTTGGCCTATATGACCAGTGACCCAAATGATTAGAGGCGAGGACGTCGGTGGTAGTAGGGAGAATGAACCTGATGTCTAACTTACTTTGTGAGGGTTACTGTTAAATACACGAACTTCAGAAAGAGAGCTCATTTGTTATAGATCATATCAGTAATACTTTAAGTTCCTTCAGCCATTTCTGTGCTGAATTAATTTGGACTTGTTTACAAAACTTTGAAAAAGGATAAATTATTTTCTTTCTAGTAAATGTGTATTATTTCTTGTTTTCAAGTCACTCTTCCGTCTCCTTCTTCCCTCAGAGGTGACACAGGGAACTTCTTGAAGGGAAT
The DNA here is from genome assembly GCF_015104395.2 of Macrobrachium nipponense. NCBI lineage: Eukaryota > Metazoa > Arthropoda > Malacostraca > Decapoda > Palaemonidae > Macrobrachium > Macrobrachium nipponense. Next base: position 58,787,472 of record NC_087205.1, read on the forward strand.
TGAAAACTATTCGATAACTATGAAGTGCATCCTCAAGTCAGAGCTACAGTTTAATTGCTTCTTTTTTCCAGTTCACTCCTGTGCGAACTGCAAATAAATTTGTCATAGCCACAGTGGTAAGCACACACGCAGAGTTATACGGAGTATTCCATATCAACTGTCACATTCACCCTGTCATAACAATCAGAGAATAAAATAATTGAATTGGTTCTTGAACGACTTGATATTTACAGTTCTATTATCAAGTGGGAGCTGATGTTCTTGGGGCTGTAAAGGTGAAAGCTCTAAACATAACATTCGAAGTGCATCTTGGCTCAAATAACTTGGAACCACTTGTAGCTAAACTTGTGTTGATTCCATCAGCGAGTCTTTGGAAAATTTGGGGGTATCCGGTCTTGATAGCATGACGAGTCATCAAGAACATTTAAAATATTATTCTCGCTTCGACAGAGACAGTACAATCCCATCAATACAGGGTTAATCTTATCATCCAACTGCTATGCTTAATATTTTTGCAGACCCCTAAATGGAATTATAAATGGAATTGCAATAGTCCACTCTCTGTCTGTGACAATCACAAGAAACTTTTATTTTGGCTTATCAAGGCATTTTTCAATAAAGGCGATGTCTCCGAGATGAAGGGCGATTACTCCTATAACATTATTGATTTATATTGCGTACCGAGACAATCACGTCGAAGTCACGGACTTGGGTCAGTAATTAGAACTGGATTGCTATTGATATTTTGCCAAAAATCACCAGGGCCTCTAATTAATTTTCTTTGCCACCAACATATATTGAGATTTTTTTCATTAAGTTTTAATTTCCTCAATGTCATCCATTCCTTAACACTGGTAAACACAATTTACTTTCTCATTTGTATCCCCAATGTCTTTTATATATATATATATATATATATATATATATATATATATATATATATATATATATATAAAGATATCCGAAAATATCTTGACCTTTGCCCTCTTTCTCCGTTCTACTTTGACAATTCAATTGTTTACTGTATATGGAAAATAGGATTGGCCTCAGGGAAGTACTCTTCTGAGTAATTCGTAAGATGAATATACATTTCCAATATGTAAACTGTTTTTTCTGTCACACAGGTAATGCTCAAAATAATTAAAGGCTTATTCAGTAATTCAAGTAGACTGTAAATCATTTAGAGGTAGTTCATGCACAAATGCCATGTTGAGATGAAGCCGAGAATACCATAGTTACCTTTATCCATCATTTCTAAAAATTCATTGACAATCGAGCATATATTCAGCAGTCTCTGTAGAATATAATTATCCGTAAATTGACTGACTATCCAGTGAAGAACTGACCCTTTCCAGATGAGTAATTACATATTCAAGATTCGCATCCTTGTATTTTAGACATAGATGGTAAATTTGAAACAGATCTATATGAACTTAGATAACATATGTGTATGAAATTTCATTTTGATATATGAGTACTTTCCAAACTGTTTTCATGACTGTCGCCATTTAAGAAGTAGAGTACTTGCACTCCAAGATACTACTGACATTTATAACAGTCAACATAATGTCAGTAACGCATGAACATAGGACTCAAGCCCTTTATTCAAGATAATCTTAAGCTCAAGCGTCTTAGTATGTCAAGTTATGAAAGTCAATATCAACAAATGTTTGCTTTGTAAAAACATATGTGTTATATTCGTTCTGGACTTGGCCTCGTAATCTTGCATACAGTCTGCACACATCTGTACAGGCGAATGCATGGAGCAGCCGATTTATCAAACAACTTTCGTCGAGCTAACATTGACAAACTTTGGCTATTTCTTTTTAAATTCAGTTTTCCGTTTCCCTGTCCGCTGCCTTTATTTGCGCGGCTAACGCAAGAATGATAAATGATAGTAATCGTTAGTCACTCTCCGTTCGGTAGCACTGCAAGTTGGGTGTGGATACAAAGAACTATACAATATTGAAAACCACCGCTCGGGACAAAAGCGATCAACTCTCACGTTTTCACCTAAAATATCAATGCCCCTTACATAGCCCTTAATATATGATTAGTACTCGATTTACCATAAGTTCGAAGTCGACAAAAATCTTTACGGGCTTTCACCTTCTAAGGGCATTCCAGTTGACTCCTAGTGCCATTTACCATAAAAAAAAATCGAGGTGAAATTTCTATCATATCAATGGTCAATAGCATAAAAATATTACTCTTTTGTTCTCTACAGAAAATCTTGAGACCAAATTATTCACCTGAGGAAGAAAATTAGCCATTTTGCATTGCTCTGCTCTATTTAAGGGTCTCTCTTTACATGTTTCAATTATTGGATTATATTATTTGTACACAAGCGCTGACACACACGTACATACACACACAATATATATATATATATATTATATTATATATATAGATACACACACACACACATACATATATATATATATAATATAATATATATTATATATATATATATATATAATATATATTATATATATAATTAATATAATAATAATATATATATGCACACACACCATCCATCATATCTCACGGTGGAAGGGTAATTCGCTTGAAAAGGTACCGACTGACTCGCTGATGGGTCGAGAAGTCGGGTAAAATTCTCTAGTAGCTGCAGCAGCCCGTCAAGGAAAATGCTCAGATACTTTGGTTCCAACTTCTTTTATGACTGGTAGGTTAGTCACTACCGCCTTGGCCTCACTCGGTAGACCGAATTATGTTCCAGGTCTGTCAAATGTATACATACATATATATACATATGCTTTTAATGGCGTTTATTTACCATTTTTATAGCCTTCATTCCTTTTTGTGTGGCGAATAAATAGTGGATACCTTTAGATTTGGATGGAATTTCTATCTGCCGCCTGGAAATTCGGTTTGTTTGCCCAAATCATTTTTAGTTGTTCACTTTATTCAGTATTGACTGGGAAGGAAAATGGGAAGATTCCGAGATCACTTTTAGATTTCACAGTGAACCACACAAACGCACACTAACATATGCATTATATATATAGTATATATATATATATATATATATATATATATATATATATAATACATATACTATATACATACATACATATATTTCACTGTGAAATCTAAAATCTAATCTCGGAATCTTCCCATTTTCCTTCCCAGTCAATACTGAATGAAGTAAATGACTAAAAATGATTTGTGCATACAAACCGAATTTCCAGGCAGCAGATAGAAATTTGATTCAAATCTAAAGCTATCCACTATTTATTCGCCACACGAAAAGGAATAAAAGTTATTAAAATGGTGAATAAACGCCATCAAAGCATACTGAGTGATAGATTTAAGGTTCTCTGGTGTCGTGACGTAAAAGGTCGATGGTCCATCAAAGGATGAAAAGTATGTGAGGTTTGTACAAAAAAATCTCGCTGTTTGGCGATGGCCTGCAAGGCAAATAAAACGCACTCACGTAATGCCGAAGAGTAAGCAAACGTAAATAAAACTAATTTCACTCTATAATAAAACTTATTGACGTCCACTCGACCCTGGGGGCAGCGCTGCCGCTCATATTTGCCTTGTGCCGGATAAAAAAGACCAATTCCAAAACTACGCTTTGCAAAACAAAATCGTATCGGTTAAATGCAAATAGGGAAGACCGAGCAATTGAATTCAGCCAAAAACCCAATTGCAATAAGCCGCTCAGAACCCTGAGCTTGTTAAGCGACAAAAAATGAAAGGTTATATATTATCGAAGCATTCACCCTTTGGGCTCCCTTGCGATGCGTAAAGAGAGCTGATAAACCATTTAAAAAACAAACACCAGTAAAACTAACGTCATTCCAACCTTTTCGGGTATCAGGGCTTGGCTAAACCGCAATTCTTGTCTATGCGAACTGTGAATAAATTGTTGCTGAAAATATATTTGAAGGAAAAGCTCAAGGAACAAAATTCCTGCGCCAGATAAGACAGACTTGTTGAAGTCGATTGAATGTAACAAGATTTCAAGTTTCTTTTAGCTCTGTGCAAACTAACAGCAATGAGCAAATTTCTGTTAACTGAAAGCAGTTATCTGACTGCACTTTTATTGCCTCATGACTATAATTAATGTGAAATAGTATAGAGAAACGTTGTCTTGACTGGGATGGTCACAGAGTGCACATGCATCGACTTGGAAGGCGCCGAAGCACCACCACATGATCACTTCATAGGTCTTACACAAGACCAAAAGATAATGAATAGATAAAAGTATACAATATTTGTTACGTTCCAAGAAAAGGCCACTTTAAACTATTGGTCGAATAGTTTAACCGTTATCATCGTTATTTGTAAATTGCATAATCCATTCCCATAACATTGTTGTTGTGTTGCCACTTCGTTGGTGTTATCCTATTACGAGGCAATATCATGAAGCACATAGTAATAAGAAAGAACCATTAGTAACATCATAGTTCCATTTCATGAAGCCAGTCGACGTATATTTGACAACACATGTTCGTGTACTGCACATTATCATTTAACCTCGCACTCAGCCTGAATAAAATGTAACGCTTTGATACCGTCATATCTATTTAATGTATGTACCGCTTGGGAGTTCTGCTCAAAATGCTTTGTTGTAAAATGTTGTGTGTTACGGCTTTTATATAAGAGTAAAAATTAAATACGTATCTTGTTTTTGGGTCGTTTGGCCTCGTCGGCCGTTATTGATGCAGCTATAAACAACAAACTCTTCAATGAGGCGGACGATGGCTCCATTTCACTTTTGTCTCGAGTGCTATTTCAACTTCCGCTGTAATCTATGAAAATATCGGATAATATCGGATTCTGTAGTCCATTTTCGTCAGTATTTTAGAAGGATTCTTTTTCATAAAAATAGCTGCTCCGCTCAACCGGAAGCCTACCCCGCCAGAGAGAGAGAGAGAGAGAGAGAGAGAGAGAGAGAGAGAGAGAGACAGAGAGAGAGAATCAGTAAAATACTTATCTGGCAAATACTGCGAATATTCTTTGATGGAGATTATTACTTTTATGTTCTAATTAACTTTTACAAATAGCTGGGATGAATAACTTTGAGTGCGAGAGCTTGAGGAAGATATTCAACAGTAAAAAGTTTTCAAAACCGTAAAAAGAAAGAAAGAACAAATTCCGGAAAGGTTAGCAGCCTGTGTCAGTTGATCGGAATTTGTTTTACTCCGAAAATGTTTTAGAGGTGGGGAATGCTCATCTGTTAACTTCCTCTTACTGGAATTTCGTGAACGCGCTCAAACACACACACACACAAACACACAAATAAAATTATATAATATATATATATATATATATATATATAGATATATATATATATATACAATATATATTTATATAACACTATATATATCATATCTCATACCATATATATCTATATATATTTATATACATATATACAAAATATATATATATATATATATATATATATATATATATATATATATATATATATAATACAGGATGTAACATGAGTTTATGCAAATATTTGGAGAAATGAAAAAAAAAAGTCATTACGTGCAGGAAATGTTCAATAAACGTATGCTAAAATATTTTAAGGCGTCGTTTGTTGGTGAGGTGAATTTTTAGAATAACCGTTATTATTAAATGGCCAAGTAAGATGGTGCGCATGGGATGTCGTTGTCGTCCTGGATATGGGGATGATGGGGATGAAGCTGACCAATTCATTCGTTACTCTAAACAGCCCAGCTTTTCCGCCAAGAGCGTGTCCAGGTTACAAGTGTCAGATTCCTTATTCATTTTGTGAGCAAGAAACTGGAGACAATGCCTTACCGTTCCAGTAATGTGGAAATATTTGCATAAACTCGTGTTACACCGGGTATATGTATTATTATATATCTCCCCCATTTTGCCAATAAATAATGATCCTTTCATATGGACACACGCCATCTCTCTCTCTCTCTGTCTCTCTCTCTCTCTCTCTCTCTCTCCCCCTGGGAGTCTAACTCACGCGTCTGCCTTGAACTTCTGTCTGCCTCGCCTCTTATATTTCCAGGTGTCCAAAATGCCAGTATGGGCCAAACACAGCATATTAATCAAAATGGTTGCTGGACGGCATAACAGAGGTCATAAAGACGGATGCACACCAACTCTCACTCTATCACAGGACGAAAGTCATCGCCAGAAGAAGAGCGAGACAGCTCTTGATCTCCTTTGTCCTTCTGGCCCCTCTCAGCCATGTGCCAAGTGTTAGTTGAACACCCCCCCTATCCTCTATGGTGCCCTTTGGACTCCCAGCAGTGCACTTAGAAGTGGAGACAGGTGTCTAGCCAAGGGGTCAGAACACGAGCACTGTGGGAGTTTTTGTTCTTTTCCTTTTATTTTCTGTGTTTCCTCTGTGTCACATGTGAGTTGTCCGTGGCCCTTTCTCCTATCGCAGCCACGTGTCCCTTGGTCTTACAAGTTAACTTTGCTTTAAGTGCTGTGGTCCCCTTGCTCACTTATACTGCTACTTATTGCTTGAATGACCCCCTTTCATTAGCACTGCCAAGATAAATTATCAGGGGTCGATAACGTGCGTTGGATGACTGTGTATTACTCCCTCCCATTCAGTAATGTACCTGGATAAAGGAATTCGACCATCTCTCGCTTTTGCGGGAATTTAGAGTATAAGATTTGTGTGTATTTGCAACTTAAAAGGTAAGGCCGCCTCACCACACTTGAGTCCTTCCTGTGTGTGATGCACGTGTATTTATACCCCATACCTCGTTCCAGATATCAGCATCACCCTTTCCCGACTGTGGAGAGGCGGAAATTCTCACTTTGTATGCTCTGGGTTTTCGCTTGGCGCTTGCGAGTTCATTCCACCTGACGGTAAATCCGACCACGTGAACTTAGGACTTCAATCAACCTGACTACATTAATTAATTAGAACCATGAGAGTCCCTGCACCCTTCAGGTGCCATTCAAGACACTGAGTTATATTTCTGTAAATGTATTCCTTTTAAATTTGATCCTTAGAGTTTTCCTTTACATTTTCCCCTGAAATCTAATCTCGGCACTAAGCCGTAAATTCTGAATTCGAACGGGACCAGGTTAGTATATATACACATACACACATTTATATATACGCTTAAACATTTGTACATATATGTATAACTGAATCACCAAGATATGGAATGTGATGAACGTAAAGGACCGTTTGTCAAAGGTCTAGCAATCACTCCGCTGCTTCACTTTTTCCTTCGTGCCATTTGCCTTTATTTATACATATTTGGATACTATATTACCACGCTAATATCATTTAGGCAGATTGAAGAACTCGTTTTTTGTTGTTTGTATAATCAAGAATACACATTTCCAGAGTGGATTTTCTTGTCATTTTTTGTTTGAGGATATTAAGTGGTCAGTTAAGAAGTGACTAAGAGTAGAGGAAAAGATATATATATATATATATATATATAATAATATATTTATATATATATTTATATTATATATAATATACATATATATAAGCGAATACCACAGGAAAATGATAGGCAGAAATCCAAGGGCTTTCGTCTTTACTAAGACATTGTCAATGTCTTAGTAGAGACGAGAGCGCTTGGATTTCTGCCTATCATTTTCCTGTGGTATTCGCTTATTTAATAAAGTCACGTGCATCTACTGTGATTTTTAAGCATATATATATATATATATATATATATATATATATATATATATATACATCTCAAATGTTAGAGCAGCACAGTACATTATCCCATGTATGGAAAGCTAAACTATGCAAACTAGAATCACCACACCCCTTGGGTTAGAGACCCACGATTCGTTCGTACTGAAATGTGCATGCGATGATAATTGAAATACTATCAAATTGGAAATGCGTTCTTTATCCACCGTCGGCGAACAGGAAAATGCCACAATGGGGCTCCCATTTTCCTCCACTCACAGGAATCTCAGCGGACTGCATACCAAGTGAAATCAACCCGCCGGTAGAATACATGTCAATCAGGCCTTGTTGTCATGCAAAAATATAGTTCCAAATCCCAGCGTCAACGTGCAGACACCGTATATTTTATATAAATATGCGAACAATTCTCTCTTTCCTGATATATATATATATATATATATATATATTATATATATATACATAACATACATTTGGTACGTATATATATATACTATATATATATATATAGTATATATATATATATATGGTATATACTATATACACACACACATAAATCTTGCGTAACTAGGGGATGTTTAATATTATTACTAGCATCTCAAGGGAAATTAATCACAGTATTGAACCAAAATTAGGGAGTGAGAATCTGAGCAAAGAAGTGGGGAAAGTCCCCTTGGAAGGATGAAACGAAATACAGACAAGAGGCAAAAACGATTCACAAACTGTACTAGGAATTACTGTCACAGCATCCGGAAATCCTTGGTCATCTTGTCTTCTCATCTGCTGATATTTCTGTGCACTATGGACAGTACGAGAACACTACTTGTGGTATCCCCAGAGGAAGCAGGGGAGCAAAAAAGTGGGTAAGGGGGAGTTCTGCAGGTGAGAGGTTTCTGGGAAATCTGAGAAAGTTCTGAGTTCTGAGAGCGAACTGCTGTTGTCTCGTCCTTTTAAAATCTCGGCATCAATGTGCTCCTCCTCCATTCAGGACACCTGGGGAGATTAATTCTATGCAGCCAATGGGAGTAGAGATGATTTAGGGAGAACGGATGCTTTCAGTTCAGAGGGGCAACTCGAGAATACATGAAATAGTTTATAAAAAGTATTACTTTTCCTCGGTTCTGATTTAAATCCTGAATACACACACACACACACACACACACACACACACATATATATATATATATATATATATATATATATATATATATATATAGTTACAGTAAGACTGTGAAACCAGGGATTTAACAAAATCCCTGAATTTTTCAGGGAATTCGTGAAATCACCACTTCATTTAGGGAATTAAAAAACCCAGAGGGTCTAGTACTAAACACGGCAAGACAGTGATTCATCTGCACTTTCACGTTTAGTAATAGCCCACGGCACACATTTGATTCCTTGGGGCCTACCTACTAAACAGTGTAGATGAATCATTGTTTTGCCCTGTTTGGTACTAGCCCCTCGGGATTCAAATGTCCACAGTGAATTGGTGATTTCACGAATTCCATGGTTTCACCATCTTGCTATATATATATATATATATATATATATATATATATATAATATATATATATATATATATATATATATATATATATTATATATATTATATATATATATATATATATATATATATATATATATTATATATGTGGAGATATGTTACCTGCCGAGTAGGGTTTAGAAGATTAGAAATTGAATTCTAATTGAAGTTCGCTATAGGGGCCACACCTAGCGCTCAGTATGTAAGCAGAAATGTAATCAATGATGAAACTTCTCTTGTAATTACATTCAAAACAAAAGATAGGGAAGGTCGCCATGAAACCAGTTGTTATCTCAATTTATTCTACACACTTCAAACAAATAAAAATTAATCTTGCCTGGCTTTCAATGTAGCAATTAATTGCACCCTCAAGGTGCCGCAACAATTATATTTACAAAGGAAATAGGATAAATCTGGCTAGGATACAGCCCAACAAAGAGAGGAACAAGTCTTATAACAACACTCCAGTAACTAGTTTCCACAATGATATGGTAAATATACAATGATAATACGTGACGGAGCCATAACACATGGCTCTCCGGTTACAATGACTATCAATTTCAAAAGATATCTTGCAGGTGGCTACGCTAAGTGGAATTCTTCTGATGCAATTCGTTCCCAAGGTTGCAGGTTGCAGAACACGAAGAGAAAAGATTCCAAAATAAGCATTTATATACACCAGAGATTCTCTCACTTGCAATAAATGATTCTCCATGGAGGGATGTACTACTCGAGATTTAATAAGCACGAATTTAACACAATGAGGAATGCTTTAGATTATATCACCAAGTAAAATGAATACGGTACTAAACTTAAGACGTGAGGGATAAGTACATGCTGGGTTTGCAAGCAAAGGGGTTGTGTACTTGGGAGAATGGAATTTTTAAACAAGGAAAATGAAAGATTCCGGAAAGAGAAACAGACACTGGTGTTAACTGCTAATCTCGACCTCATGGTAACATCTGTGCAGTGAGCTTGTTGCAACGAGGTTGCTCCAATCAGCTTGTCCATAATAATCACGGACACGTGGCCGACCAGTGGACAAAGAGCAATTCCCCGAAGATTTGGTGTGGGGAGACAAATTTCTGTTCGAGAGGCTGGCGGAGTGAACTACAACGTTTGTTGGTTCTCCCTCGGCTTAGTAGGTGGAATGACGTCCCAGCAGAGAGTTTCACAATAAAAACCAGCCATAGGATCAGGATATTTAAAGTGCAACCTAGCATGCATACTCACTCCAATGACGAATTAGCCTAATTTTTACTCTTGCTTCTTTCTCACATCCATCTCCTACATCATACTGCTAAGGGGGGTTGGGAGACCCCATATTCTACCACCCATTTGGTCTGCTCCAGCTTCAAAGAAATCTAGGCCCTAAGCTAACTGCCTGGAGAGACTGGAACAGTGAATATTTATACTAATGTAGGTATATGTTACCTCTCATAAAATAGTTACTGCTAACTCATAGAATAGTTTCTGACATGAGGACGCGGTCAGGAACTCCGAGAACAGCAGGAAGAATTTCTCAGCCCGCAACCCCTATCTCTCTAATATCTTCTTTTTAACTAATACATTTAAATTAAACCCTAATTTATGACTATCATTTATTTTACAAATTTAACATGATAGAGATTAACTAGAAAGAGAGTAATTCAAACAAGATAGAATATGGGAATAAAAATTCCGTTTCGCCCATCGTCACTAACATTTCATCTTAACCACCATAAGTCTGACACATAGTCCTAAATGTCCGTGTGTCAATTCCAACTATATGACCACTTCCACACACAGTTTTAAATGTTCGTTACATTGGAACATTGCTATTAATTACACAAGTCCACAGAACCATTTCTGTGGGGAAAGGAAATATCCCGACATTAATAAAACAGAAATGGTAACAGAAATCACAAAAAATAAAATGGTGAATCATAATAGGAAAACAAAATTAAATCTGCAAAGGAAAGTTCATAATTTTACCGAGTCTCTACTCACTCTCAGTTTGGGAATTTCCAATTCCTGAGATGTTCCACTGTTCGACCGAGTGCTACCGTGGTCTGCCCCAGAATGATCAATCCATTACAAGAGTCTTTGTGTAAGTGTTTACATAATAAAAATATGGAATGTTAGTCCATATATATAAAAGATTGCTTGCAGGAATGTGATCAGACTAGAGACGCTAAAGATAACGTATACAATAAGTATGTAGGCTAAGATAACATGCCGTCACCTGTAGTCATTCAATTGTTTATAAACATTAGTCCAAGCTCCCTGCTTGAGACAACTACCCCGACCTATAATTCAAACGGCCTACGTGATCTGTAGCGTGTCTCATTTTGTGTTCGTATGAAACTATGTCATTTGTATGTATGTTCATATGTTCGAACTACTGTCTGTTCCTTCATAACTTGTAACAGAGATGGTAGACGATCAGAACAGAGTTAGCTATCGTCATTAGAAGACCTGTACCTCTTTACCTAAGCTTTATCATGTAGAGGAATAGGATTAGCTTGGCAGAAGCGATCAAGCTATCGTTATTAGAAGACTTGTACTATCATATCTGATCTTCAGCATGTAAAACTTCAGAGAATACATATAGTTTTATATTTCGTGTTTTCTACAAGAACCTCCTCACCATGAGTTTAACACATCGTCGTAATAACCAACAAGATAATACCGACTTCGTAATGATCTACAAACCCCCAGACACTCCATTGAAGATGGAAGTGCAATACCAACCGACTTAGCGTAAGATTATCGCTAGTCAACATTACCTCATAGGGCGCCTTATCATACAAGGCACAAGCCCATAATATGGTGGCCAGCGTACCAGAAGAACTCTACAACGTCCTACGAAGAAAAACCAGAATAATAAATCATGTATCATAAGAAGTCAACGACGACGGAAGCAGCAGATTCTTCAAGCAACATAGTATCATCGTTAGTGAGCGACTTCAGAAAACAACAAGAACTCTTTAACGACGACGAAAGCAAGAGATTCTTCAAGCAACTTAGTATCATCGTTAGTGAATAACTTCAAGAAACAAAAACCGACGTGTCCTTTTTCCTCCCTACGACAACGCAAGCTTCGTCTCTCATTAGAATCATTCAAGAAAAACATCGTTAGTGAGCGTTTCCGGCACTCCAAGAAACAAACCGAACGCGTCTGCAGCATCGGATCTTTCAAGGGCTCGAATCATCGAAACAACGCGCACGGGGAAAACTGAAGCCAAACCAGGTCATCCGCTAAATAGAGAATGAGGACCAAGCCGTGTGTCGTTATCGGAAGCACCGTTGACTTCCCACAAAAGCAAGCTAAGTACAATTTTTTATTCATTTGGAGTAACTTTGAGTGTTTCCTTTGCAGGTCGAATTTCGTTATTCCTGTGGCTGAAGTTACGAGACATTCTTAATCTTACTTTTTTACAGAAATTATCAACATCATTGAGATTTCTCTACTGCGAGTTTTTATCTTTGAGTGTCCTGTTTCCAGAAGTTTCTACTGAAATATCATAATCATATACTTATGTTAATTTTGTTATCATTTTGGGTGATTATTAATCCCTTACGTAACAAATCATATTAAACAGTGAATATGCGTTTACGCAGTGGACGTCTGTATTTATACAGATGCATGGATAGGGTCGTTTAAGCACCGTAGTGATTAGAAAAACACACAAAAAAACAAGTGGAACACCCGTACAAATCTATATAAATTAGAGGTAATACTATTTCGGGTCATGACAATAAATGCTCCTTTGCAAAGTCACGCTCGCAGTTTTAGCCTTGAGTTTTTTGAGTTATATAAATATCGAACCTCAATGACTCAACTTAACTTTAAAAATATGCTGGATTGCAAGGAATAACATGTCTGTAAAAAAAAAAAAAACTTTCATCAGGCTAAAAGCGCTGACCAGGATCCCTCCACTATTTCAAATTTTAGCAAAGAATGAAGTACAAACAGTTAATATTGAATGCAGTAGTGATAACTTGTCTTATTAGTAATCGCTCAGTTCCTAATAGTTTCGTCATTCATTGCTTTATACGTAACCAGCAACATAATGCTAAAAACACAACATACGTTGCCGATGGTAATAAAGAGAAGGATCTTAATTATTACAGAAAAAAAAAAACTAGAAACAGTTAGCAGTTCAGAATCAAACAAGCAAACTCGGTGACTGTGTCACCTAGTCAAGCGGTCAAGGTCAGTCAAAAAACTGCCGAAGTTTTCAAAGCATAGCAAATTCCATACAATAAGCGACTCTAGCAGAGTGGGGAAAAGCGATGTTTGGTTCATACATACCGATATCTTTTTGAATTAAAAAGTATAACGTACCAAACATATGCAAGTATATTTTCCGTTTCACACCTACACCGATTTCAACAAGACTGAAATTTTTGTTCAGTGGTTCCAATCACGCCATGTCCTGCTCAGGGCACCATACAAGAGATGATGAATCCACTGGCGATCTCACGAGAACTGAATGTGTTCAAGCGAACGAACCAAAATCTGAATGTACACAGAACAGCTATTTGCCAGATCAATGTTCAAACACCTGCAGGATTGCTGAATGCCAATTGCTCGTACATTACGAGCGGAGAGGTCACGTGGTCTCTTTATATATATATATATATATATATATATATATATATATATATATATATATATATATATATATATATATATATATATATATATATATGTTATACATATATATATATATATATATATATATATATATATATATATATATATGTATATACATATATATATATATATATATATGTATATATATGTATATATATATATATATATGTATATACTATATATATACATATATATATATATGTATATACATACATATATACTATATATATATGCATATACATATTATATATATACATACTACATATATATACTATATATATATATATATATATATATATATATATATATATATATATATACGTACACAGCCACAGGAAAAGTGAAAAATTAAATGCCAGGTACCAAACGTTTTCATGTATTGCGTACACTTCTTCGGGGTACAAAGTAAAATAAATAAACATGAACAAGAAAACTTCACAATACAAAGATCAAAGCCATTTACAAGCAAACCATCATTACAAATTGTCACTATCAAACAATAAGTAAAAATATTTTAAATATTCCTCTTGAGTATAGCAGGCTGTTACTAAAAGGTGACATTGTACTTCCCAACAATTTTATAAACAAGGTAACTATCTAATTTGAAAGCACCTGAACTCAGATTCATAAGTTGTTTGTTACAATGCTTAAAGAAATTTTACAATATGGCGACAAAAATTGATCTCGATGAATTTTTCCAGTCTATACAATTGTTAAAGTTATTAATTTGTACAAATAAAGCACTCGTTAACTGACCTGTTCGAACTGCATAGCAGTGTTGTTTTAGAGGGCCATCTAGTTCTTTACCAGTTTAATCTAGGCATATTTGTTATTACACCCAGCACAAGGAATCGCGTAAATACAGCCACTAATTTGTTTTGAGGAATACGAACAATGATATTTTGAAGTGGTCCTGAATTTTTGTAAACCACATGATTTATCTAGAAAGCTTTCAGTAAGTTTTGAATAAAAGAAAGATTTACATAATATGGCAGTACCAAAATACTCTCACAAAGGGTCCCTATTGTTACTGGCATGAAAAATTTTCTAGTTTTCTGCAAAGATTTGTCGATCAAAAACTTTGGAAATAGGTTAAAATAACCAAAGTTTTTAATCGACAAATCTTTGCAGAAAGCTAGAAATATTTGGCTGTTAATGGCATATTTTCTGATCAGTAGCAATACTATACTTATGCTGTGGTCTCCGTATTTCAACGTTTTTGCAGATTGTCCGATATCAAATTTATCCTCAAGAGGAATCTTGCAAATCACCCCGTTGTGGTATATAGCCTTGTTCCTTATTCAAGTTCTACCTATGGCATTTGGATACGAAAATGCTCAAGTTGAATTCAATTAGTGGATGGATAACACCCATGTCTCTTCTGTTTGTACCATAATGTAAGAAAGACCCATAAAGCCAATTTCACTGCGAGACGTATATCTTGTACAATTGGTAGTCTAACATATTATTGTTTGCATATTCTAGGTCTAAGTTCCTTGTCTCGTTGCCACAGCCGATAGTTAGTACCCTCCAAGCCATATTCAATTCATTCTTCGATTTTTTTTAATAAACTGCAACACTTAAGAACAAGGACAATTTAATTATCGTCGTTTTGAGGTAGCTAGCTAGTTAACCTGTGTACCTGTTAATGATGTACTGGATTTTTGTTTTTGGAAATATAACTTACATAGGTATGCTTGCAATATGCCGTTAGTACAATTTCACCGTATACTAGATTTGGGTAGTAGATACTGCTTATCCATGGTAAATATTAAAAGACAGAAATTTGATATACAAATACGAAACTGCCTTTCACCCGCTCGTTCTAACATGTACTTGTAGTTTTATGAAAGTCTACTCGCTAATTCCATTTCAACCAACAACCTCTCATAGCAAAGAGTCAGACAGTCAAGAATAAGATACGTGTTTTTCAGAGCCCTTCGTCTGTCTGGTAAGCCCGATTAACTGAACGGACTGGTTCTCAAAGATAGTTTTACTTCGCATGATATAAATGAATGTTTCTCGCTTGCAAAAAATCCTTTCACTCCACTAGTACTAATACCGAGATCTTTGACAGCAATATACTGTACAACGTGAGACGTGTATGGTAGTTTTGAATCATGCAATCCATCCACTAAAATAATTGAATTCCGGGATTTGCATTTTCGTATACAAAACCTTAGGTATTTGAGCACGAAACAGCCCTATATATGACAACGGGATAACATGCAAGACTCCTTGTGAATGTAGTAAATTTTTTTTTATTGGGAAATCCGCAAAACCTACGGAAATATGGATAGCTCAGTACTGGAGCTACCCAGTACTGAGCCTATTCAACAGTACTGGAGCTATCCAGTACAGAGCCTTTAATAACCACTTCAGTGCACGAATTCCTCCAATCCAATGGCCAAAATCAAAAGCTTTTTTTTAGAAATCGTAATTTTATCGAAAGAAATTTGACAAATATCCTGCATTCAACATTGTAAAAACAATACTTTATTACTAGTGCATTTTTTTCCCCGACAGACCGCTCTTCCTTCATATAATGAAAATCAGTATAAACTACTTAACATAACCCGAGTATTCACACCATCACCTATTAAGCCTTATCAGATGTTAACACTTAATGTTGACGAACTATGTACAAGACAATAATATATTTCATGCTATCCTGTAATAGCTAAATAGATGTAAGCACCGTTTACCATATTTACGCATTATCATTTTTATTGTTTACACACACACGCGCACACATATCTCGGCACAACGGCATTCATATTGCGTAAAACATGCTACCTTTATCAGTTCATAAATATCGTTACCTGGTTAGTGATCAGGCAGGTATGAAGAACAGAAAGTTTGTGCTTATCTTGATCTTTGACCCTTAACAGATGAGGAGCAGGAGCCTATTTTAGAGGCCTTGTGACTGTTAGGAGAGAAGGGTGTTGTTTTAGGAGATTCATAGTTTATGTAGCCTGCGTCCTTGAGAGAAGGGGGAAGCCAGCCTTCCAAAGTATAATGCAAATGGCCTTAATTTTCGGTTTATTTGAATTTTAAAGAAGGCTGAAGACGACGGAGAAGTTTGTCTGAAAGGGAAGGCTTCTGAGAAACGCGGAGCAGCTATTGTCCTTTTCATCATTATGCTCCTGAATCAGGGAAGAAATTCTTCATAACGTTCTGACGTCAGATAAGAGTAAACTTGGCGGATTATTTCCTTTAAATTTAACCCTAATCTTGATTTTGAAAAGCGAAAAATGATCTCAGTGCGTATAAATTATAAGCTTATAAGATTGATGATTTCGTTTTCTGACAGACGCGAACCATAATTTGTATAAATCTAACTTTTAAATACAACAAGTGATCCGACCTCCAACTTACTCGGGACGCGTGCAAGATCTTCCATTCACGCATACGTTGTAAAAATTATATTCCTGACTTTTACATCCTAACTTTTAACGTAAATTTCAGTGCTAAAATCTATATTCAAATAGAGCCTTGTTTCACCAACGAAAATTAATATGCTTATGCTATGTTTTATTAGAATAATTTTTTTTGTACTGTTTAACATGCACATTATTTTTCATATTTTCATTTTAGTAAATAAAACGTACATATCCTGTCCTAAAATTCCTGTATCTTTAACTCGACGCAAAACACCTTTTTCAGAACTTTTTAGGCTCTTCCATAGACCCTTCCTAAGGCGCCCCCCCAGGGACCCCCCCACCCCCCCCCCCCCCCCCCACCAACAAGAACAACAACAACAAAATCATTTGTAAGCTGACTCCTCGAGTAAGCTATAAGAGAAAATTCAAGAACTCCCATGAAAAAAATCATGCGCTACAATTGTGGCAAATCACTTGATTTGTACCCGCAATCGTTCATCTAACTAAAACTCCAGATCTTATAAAAGAGATAAATAGAGAGAGAGAAAATAAAAATTCGCATCAGTGGCCCAGCCTCCGAGTTCATCCAGTACAGTTTGTATTTGCTCTTCCAGGGAAAATATAGAAATAAAGTTGGAACTTTTCGAAGGCCTAACTATATTTACAAATGGAGATCCGATTAAATATCGCAAGAGAAGACATCAAGGCAGATTTCAGCGAAAATGTTAACTTTCAAAATATCATCTAAATGTAGGCTTTTACTATTTTGAAAAATCTAATTTGTGCCCGTCCTTCCCGTCTCTCTCTCTCTCTCTCTCTCAACCAATCAAAGTCAGTGTAATCAAGTAAAGAGACCAATGCCCTAAGGCTAACCAAGTATTTACTCACTGGTAACCAAACACAATGTTCCAAATTACGTACACGAAACCTGCTCAGGCAAGGTTCACCTGGAACAACGATCCTAGAGCAAACCAGAAATGGAAACGGCTTCCAGTTCAAAAAAACGTTAATTGGGTTCTATATAGATATACTATACAACTCTATATACATATGATATAATACATCTTATATAACCAGAAAAAAATGAGCACCAAGTAATACTCCATGCATATGTTCTAATTAATCTTTTAGATTCGTTTCCCTTTGGAAGATATTCCGAGGAAAACCAATTATGCCCGAAGGATAATTAACGAAAAACCCTTTCTCCTTTAGAAATGAGAGAGAGAGAGAGAGAGAGAGAGAGAGAGAGAGAGAGAGAGAGAGCCTTCATTCGTTATGGGAAACTTGAGGGAACTAACATGTATTAAGAAGTTAAGAGTTTGTGTTGAAATTGAATACAAAGCGGGTTCCAGCTAAAATTGCAATTAAGGACTTGACCATTTTCGTAAAACAAAGCAAGTTTTCATTGGTACTTAAATTAACGGAAGGATTAAAAATATGAGTAAAATTAATTTTAGATCTCCGGGGATGCTCATCAGCAGCAAGTACTTTCTTCGGTTTGTACTGAAACCAAACGAACCGAACAACACCATAAATTACACAGACGGAATTGTACAGTAAGTTCCAGAAGAGAAGCGACAAATCTCTGAAGTGAACGTACTTCTTTAGAAACTCGTGGGGTTGCCAGTTAGTATATTTTATTCCAATTATTGTCATCCACACTATCTGATAATACATATCACTGATTAACTGTATAAGCACAGAAAGTATTTTCCCAGTGAATGATCAATGTTAGTTCAATAATTGTTTATTAAAAGAAAAAAAATTCTCTACAGAAACATCTGCAGCTCTCAATGTGTGATATCAAGTGTTCACCATTGAGTGGTAGCAGGAACCGAGTGCATAAGCATTGGCATAATATGATTTGTAAATTAACTTTCGACTTTTATAGCGTTATATCGAAAGTTATTATGATTTCTTTTGATGAAGCACAGAGAAGTTTAGCATGTGATTAAATGAAATATAAATAACACACAAGTTAGTGTAAAAAGAAAAAGAAAAAAAAAACGAAATCCAAGTTATATGCGCGTTTAGCATTGGCTACATGGTCAGGCCTATTTCAAGAATCAAGGAAATGCATTTTCCAGCTTGTTAGATAATAATTTCATCCAATTCCTCAATTGCGCAATTTTTTTTATGTGGAATTGCGTTCAGGATCGCATCAAACAAGTATTTTCGTAGGTTTCCACCTTTTTTTTCAGTGCATAAGTGAGATTATTCTTGTCCATACGATCCGGTGTGTGAATATGCTTGGCGAGCATTATTTTAATTTTAGTATCTCCTGTTATGCTCTCTCTGTCTCTGTCTCTGTCTCTCTCTCTCAGGACCTATCTCTCTCTCTCTCTCTCTCAGGACCTATTTATCTATACTCTTTTTTTTTTTTTTTTTCATCTCTCCATCCGCCTGTGATGTTTTTGTATGGTAACACTGCGTCCCAGGCTTTAGATAGTTACGCTAATTGTAAGTTTTAGGTAAATAAAAGGATATCTGGGTATACATTTGTAACTGAAAAGTGTTTTAATAATTTACTGTATACGAATTACACCGTTAATATTCAAAATATGGATATATTAATAATCGTTGAATGTAAGGTGAATGTAAACTATCTAAAGCCGGGACGCAGTGTTACCATACAAAAACACCACAGGCGGATGGACAGATGAAAAAAAACAGTATAGTCAGGGATAACCTAGAAGCCTGATTTAAGAATCGAGCACTAGGCCTATTGGTCATGCTCGGGTGCTTCTATATATATATATATATATATATATAATATATATATATATATATAATATATATTACAATATATAACAAAAAACTCATAAATTTCTGTTATACAATAATGCTTGACTGGATCGAACTGATTACTAGTCCGTGGAAATATGAATCTGGGTGATATCGCTCCCATTATGATACACCCACTTCGCAAATTCAGTCTTAAATTTCACGGTTGGAATATGATTCGAAGATTTGAGGTAAAAGGTTGGAGTGAAAAAGGTAGAGTTAGGATTGTGAGTAGAGGTAGAGGTAGAGGGGAAGAGGGGGTGGTTGGGGTCTGTCGTCTCCCTACTTAACCAGGTGGTGATTTTACGGGTGTTCTGGTTGCTTGCGATCGTCTTTCTTATTTTTATATAGCGAGTCTGTTCCCCAGGTGCAAGGACAGGCCCTGGTGTCGGTCCTGATGGTTCTATCTTTGCCTAAATAACAGACAGTGGCCCTGCATTGTAAGCCTTGCTATGCCCAGAACTAGGCCTAGTCACCTGAAAGAAGCAGCAGCAGTTTGAGCCTTTCTCGAAGATGTTTTATGTGCGGTCCTTGAAGCTAGAATCAGAACGACCAACCACACCCAACTTCTCTGTTGAATCTAGGTGCATTCATGGTTGATTATGTTAATGTTGAGGAGATTTTCCCATTACATTCTATTGATACTTGCATGGTTTTATGCATCTTCGCTAAAATAATTGATAATACACTATGATATTAAATATTTGTTTCAACATTGCTCGAAATATACATTGGTAATGTTGGTAATTCTGTGTTGAACGAAAATTTCAAATTGTTTCGTTTCTAGTTTGAAGTAATTACTATACTTTAAAATAATTACTATTACCGTAATTTTTTCTTATGATTGTTAAATATATATCATAATTTGATATTTGTGCATCATATGTTAGCTTTATTTTGCCTGATAGAGCTTTCACTGTAAAAAAGAAAAAAAAGAAAAAAAAGTTTTCAGCTACGAGTTGTGGTTGCCAGTTAGTGAATTTCGAACGAATTCCTCTGAAATTTGTCGCTTCATTTCTGGAACTTACTGTATACATAAAACACAAGCACCAACGCTGTCCAACACGTGCATATGGACTCGAATGTGAATAAAAACACTGAAAATCAACTACACTTTAAACCATTGTACAAAAGTCATGACCTGTATTTGGTGTAGAAAAAGTCTTAAAGGACTGATCACAGTAATTAGGATAAAATATCTAACAATCATCAGGGCTAACTCCAGGGCGGCAGTTCGTACACTGTTCATCATTTTAACAGTACATAGATGGCGATAGTCTAACCAACACCAGGGGGTGAACTTAGGAGTGGCTGTTCTTCACTCTTTCCAGTTGAATAATACTAACATAATGAAAACAAGTGAAATGCAGAATTTCTTGTCTCATGTTAAATACGGCATTGTCTAGTAAACTCTACTCTACTTTAAACCTATCAATTTTTACTAAGATTTGTATTTGGAATGTAGCTTTGATGTTCTCTATTCTTGTCATTATTTTTATTATGGTAATTTCTAGCACTGTAGCGGCAGTAGCCCTGTCAGCAGTAGTAGTAGGAGGGGGAGGAGGAGGAGTTGTTGCAGTAGTAGTATCTAGAAAGACCGACGCAGTATATACATACATATATATATATATATATATATATATATATATATATATTATATATATATATATATATATAGAGAGAGAGAGAGAGAGAGAGAGAGAGAGAGAGAGAGAGAGAGAGAGGTGTTGAATTGTGTGTGTTTGGTATACATTCTAGTGTTTGTGGAGTGGAAGCTCTGTGGCCAGACTTTGTCTTATCCAGCGTGAAAAAGGCCAGAGTATGGTCACCGTCGGGTGAAGTGGTTGAATTACATATTAGAAACCATTTAAGCTTCTTGATCAGAATTGCGTTGCATAATTGTAGTTTCAATTTCAGACGTTTTATAGGAAAACTGAATCATTCATATAGAAAAATGGTACATTTGATTATCTTTTCAAGTTTTTTCTATTCTGAATATTATTTCAGCTTTGAGGTGCTTGAAGTGATGAGAATTTTATTGTTTGACACGGGAACTGTTTTGTCCGTCGGGCAAACGCACGACGGTGTGGATGGATCATGTAACCCATTCACTGAAACAAGAGAATATTGATATGAAAGTGGAAAGAAAAATACAGGATACAAATCCCATCCAATAAGATGAATTAATTTTTTCAATCACACTTCCATAAGGGATTGCAATACAATTTAAATACTGGATCGTATCTTCACATTTATGAGAATGGGAAGATTTAAGTAAAGAATAAGTGTTACCAGTGGTAAATGTAAACCACCAAGATAGAACTACTAAGTATGCAACTAAAAATGAATTTAAGCAAAACTACATAAAATGATAATCACTTCATAAATGGATATGATGCTATGTTCTATAGAAACTATGGTTTACACATTTAAATAGATTTCCTAATAGGCACAAGAGCAAACTCCAAAGTGTATTATGCATGACTGTTGTAAAGTGGAGTTAAATGACTAGTGATTACTTAATAGACCTCAGTGCATTTCAATGTAGACAACTGTCTTCTTGACTCTCTCTCTCTCTCTCTCTCTCTCTCTCTCTCTCTCTCTGAGATAAACCTAATAAGTTATTTAGTGAATGCCTAATAAAAAAGAATGGAGAAGATAAAAATCATGTTCGCAATACAAAGGATAGTATGATAATGGTAAATTAATTTAAGCAGGGATGATTTTACTAGACGATGCCGTATTTAACATGCGGCAAGAAAATCTGCATTTCATTTGTTTTACTTGATCCTAAATTAGCGTTTCATTATGTTAGTATATATATAATTATAAATTGTTTGAAGCACTACATTTGCCTACTGTATATATCAACCCTGTGATTCTATATAAGCACTAGAAATGTGTGAAATAATTATCATTGCAATTGTCATACAGGAGTGGACAAAATATCATAATTATCGTATGTTTAATCAGGCTTCTCCTCCCCTCGTTACTCTTCCCATTTCAACTGGGAAGAGCAAAGAATGGCCACTCTTAGTTTACCCTGGAGGCGGCGAGACCAGCGCCATTTATGTACCGTTAATATGATGACCAGTTAGTGTCGACGGAATTTTGAATTTGACTGTACATATAATCAGAGAATTGTCGAAAGTTTCTATTCTTATATAACCAATAATAGTTGTTGGGCGTCTTAGAATAGTTTAAGGAATCTTAATAACAGATAAAACAGTTATCATAAGAAACAAAGAAACTTCATAACAAATATGACAATTAGCGTTATCAGACGCTTAATAGCAATAATTAGTAGCCGCTGATGAGCGAAGTGAATTATCTTTTTTTATTAAAAAGTAGTTTCACCAGACCACCGAGTCAAAAGATCTCTCCTACGGTTGGCCCAAAGGAATAGTTAGTAATTTTATACGTAAAATCTATCTTTTGTAAATTACTATGAGATTCAAGGCCTCTGTAACACGGTTTTTTTCGCAATAACTTTTTATCTATGCATTTCATAAATATAACGCTTATTCAGAATACACATTATATCTACACACAAATTTTGACTGTATTCTGCATTACGTGGGGTGAATAAATTTGGTACTTATAATGTAAAAGTGACTTTTTTTTTAAGACGGGCCAACTTACGTAGAGAAAAGGTTTCAAACGCATTCGTTACGTGACTTATGACAGCATTTCTTCCCTCTTTCTCGATGGAAGATTGGCTATACGTAACGAAGGCTAGACTTCTAGCAACAATGACAAAAATTTAAATACAAGCAAAGCAGTACACCTTTATGAACTCTGAAACCTCTCCACTGATAATTGTCATAATGAACAAGCCAACAAAATATGTTAATAAATACAAAAACACTTCGATTATTAGTCTAACTCCCAAAATAAGTTTCCTAAGAAATTACAGTCTACTTTATAGGTCACAATCAGATTGACACGATGTAGAATTTTCAAAAACATAGTAGACAAGCTTGATTTGACAACTGCTATATCCGAGCAATTATTATTTATTGGCTAGCTACCTATTTACTGAAAAAAAAAAAAATAGCCTGTACCGTATTTTGCCTTTAAACCTTCACCAATAATTATCGTCAGAATGATGACTTCATGAGGCTCCACCCACTTTGGCCTCGTTATAATTCAGGATAACACTGAAGGCTATCATGGGCATTGTTGGATTAGAAAATTTAACTTCAGGCTATAAAACTCATTTCTCGAGTAGTTGTAAGAAGTGCTAAATGATCCTCAAGGATCCCAGCAGTTGGCCTAAACATAGTAATACTACGCTAGCACAGACTCTGTTATGTTTTTTCTCTGTGCAATAAGCCATGGAAAATTAAGTTGAACATTAGAGGATAGGTTATTTCATTAAGTCGTGAGACAAATGCAGTTTTGCAACCACGGGGACAATTCCAAATCCTGTCAGCCATTCTTGACTGCTATGAGTTTCAGAGCCGATGGAACAAGGTGAATGAATTTCTGTCTGGTTAATGGGCGGGGCAACATTTCGACAAACGGTGTTTACCTTGCTTACGTAATGAAGGTTTTTCGACTCTTGGCTCGTAATCATTGGCCAAGGCGTCGGCTAGATAATTTTTACTCTATAAAAATTACAACTATGGGGTTTAGGTTATTGATAATGCTGAAAAAATTTGTGTGGTTGTAAAATATACATATGTCAACTTTCACCTACATCCAATGCTTTGATAAGGAGCAAAGTCCAAAAAACCGTGTTACAGAGGCTCTAAATCTCATAGTAGATTGTATTTAAGAGGTTGCAGTGTAGTAAAAATTCTAGAATTGCTTCAAAACAAAATGTGCTATTTTCAGCTAAAATTTAATTCATTGTGTGGTTTTCGCAGTGAACTATCACCTGAGCCTAGCCTAGAATCACACTTTTCATAGTTTTATATAATTAACGATAAAGAACAAAGAAATACGCACTGATGAATCCTTGAAAAAATAGAATAAATGCGAATCGTAACGCCAGCATAAATAACCCAGAATAATTCAGTTGAAAAAGTACTTCATTAACATATCAAATATCCGTTATCGTAGTGGAAAAAGCATCGTTAACGAATCTATCAGAGCGAGTATAATATTCCTGGAGTTAAAACGAATTTAATTTACTTGGAAGGATGTCTTGACTTTTCCATTCTCAGCCATGCAAGGCGGGAAGGATTTCATTAACTCTTGTTCAAAGGAAACATGGGTAAAATAGGCCGTTTTAACAAACTAATTTTGGATATCATCCTTTACAGTTAGTAATATTAAAAAGGGTGGCGACTTGCAAAACCTGCACCAAATATAATGTGAAAAAGAGGTACAAAAATAAAAATAAAAATTTATATAAAAAGCCAGCAATGAAAGTTAGAATGAGTTCAATAAGCAATGAAGTGAAACCCCTATATATTCTTGTATTACGGCAACTTTTTATTACGTATCCAAGCATCTGCTTTAGCTTAAAAGTAAAAATCGGAATAACAAAAGAATTAAAAAAAACGGGGCAACGTGTCCATTTAAATATGATTTCTAGATTAGATATAAAAACAAAGCCCATCATAAAATTCTGGTAGAAGTACAACTGAAGCATAACTGAGCGTTGAGGATTATTGGCGCATGTTTTGAAATAAAATATGGTTGTTTTTCCTGCATATGATGTGTCATACCACGCGCTCCGACACTCGTTTCGATTCGCAAAAAATAAATAAAACATAAAACATCGGGTGACGAGCACATGCGAAAAATCAGAAATAAAATATGATGGGTGTACCGGCATCTACGCCATTCGGAGTACTCGGATACTGTCATATAAAATAAAAAAAGAAAGTAAAAAGGCGGAATAATAGAGGCGTCCCAAATAGCCACATGTAATCTCTGCGTTATCGAAAGCCATCAGACGGACCATAGTGCTCCATGGGCCGACCTGCATACAAACCCATTTGTTAATTGGAATTTCGAGCCCCAGTTGGCTGCGGGATGATCATGCCATTGGGATTATCAAGCAATGAGGAATCCTGCACAGTTCTGGACACTTCACAGATACAAGAGATTGGCTGCGATGATTGTGAGCAATACTCTCCGGGAAATGGAGACTGCGCACGTTGGTTTTTGGGAGCACTTATTAAAGTAGGCTTTGCGATGGTTTAAGCCTATTATAGTGGGCGAGCCAGAGTTCACTTCCACTTCGAAAAGGTTACGGGTCGTCTTGGGGATTAATCTGTAGCCTGGTTTAGATTTTGGTTAAACCTAACAGTTTGCAGATGGATAACAGCCGTACACTGCGTTACTGGGTGTTAGTAATATCTTTCGATCTGGGTTTCGTTTCCTTACTTTAATCCTCAAGAGAGAGAAGAGAGAGAGAGAGAGAGAGAGAGAGAGAGAGAGAGAGAGAGAGAGAGATAAATGGAATTTGACCACTTAGAAAAATCGTGAATATTGAAATGTCACAATCTTGTACGTATTTACAGAAACCATTGCTCCCTTCTGAGATCGGGCTAGATAAAGACATGCATTCCATATTGCCATAAAATCTCTCGATGGGAACGTGTTCCGGGGGGACTTTTTTTGTTTTGTTTAAGCTTGCCTTAAAAACTGTACAATTCCCAACTGTTTAAAGAACATTCATATTTGCTATCCGAACCATAAGAAATTTTTTTTTTTATTAAAATGCAACACAAACGTACACACTCAAACACACACACATTATATATATATATATATATATACACACACACACACACACATATATATCATATATATATATATATATATATATATATATATATCATCACCGTGATTCATATATACGCATTAAGTTACAAATGTCCTTTAATATCTAATTCGCTCTACCTCGGAATTCTATATTTTTATATATGTTAACCGGAGGGGAATTTTTTAGTTAAGAAATTCGTCGGTTCATGGGCGCGAACCACGGAACCAAGAATTCAGGACGTACAGTTAAGCTCTTTACCCACAAGACCATTAATTCCGAGGCAGAACGAATTACATATTATAGGTACAATTGTAGCTAAATGCATATATATATATATATATATATATATTACTATATATATATATATATATATATATATGTATATATATATATATGTGTGTGTGTGTGTGTGTGTGTGTGTGTGTGTGTGTATGTGTGTGCACGCTCGCGCGTGTATGTGTAGATATAGGTATATAATTCCAAACTCTCTCTCGCACTCTGTAATGCGACAACATTCACTGCTTATGTCCAGTTTAACCAAATTATGTAATGGAAATGTTCCTTCGAAGAAATACTAGCATGAAATACAGGATTAAACACCAGCTTTTTCGAACTGTCCTTTTACAACAATTCTTTAAGTACATTACATTGTGCAATTTAAATAACTGTCAATAACTTTCATTAAATCAAATCTTAAATAAATTCCGAATCAATTCAAAATAAAACGAAAGCTTCAAACTGTGTGCAGAAAGGTAGGTAAAATATCAGATATGAAAAACACATCAAAATGCAACAGGATTTTGATCTGCCGTCATCAATCGCACACATGCGGGGACTTTGATGTTTTTTTTTTCGTTGTATTAATAATAACCATATCATATACGGTAGAAGGGATCGTTCATTGGTCGTTAAACGATTTAATAGACGTTAAGTGTTATAATGGGTATTGCCTCAGTTCATTAACTGCTGACTGAATGCTTTAAACATTTTGGTTTCGGGTCCATCGGTGACTGATTAGTTTGATTACAAACGTAATGTAGCGATGAAAACGAGATATGAGTTTCTTTGATCGAAACCATTAACTGAGAAGAAATATAAAGGGCTTAACTCGGCTCGCTGGTTCAGCGAGCGGAGGTATTTTAGCAGATAATGACAAAGACTGCGTTTGAGCTCTCGGCGTTTTCAAGGATAACCCAGTTTGTGTGAAATGGAGATATTTGCTGCTTTACTGCGAAACAACGTCGCAACAGTTCGGGTCATCTACACTGCATTGTTGTTTTTATATCAATTTTGATTTTTTTTTCCAACCAAACTTTAATTAAAACATTTAAATACTTTGTAAATGCTTTAGTAAAACAGAAATCATGTCGAAGAACTCGGCTTCCTCAAAAAACCCCGAAACAATTTTTTTCTAGCAAAACTTACTCTGCGAGAACTTTTGAAAGAGGTAATTACCATTCACATCTCGTCCTGCATTGAGTAGATTTACTCTAAAACTAAAGCCTCCAAAACTGGGTCACTTGACGGAAAAAAAGAAGTACCTGGCTAAGCATCAACACGGAGAAGGAAACCAAATTTCTCCCCTCTGTCATGAGAAATTTAAGAAACCTGTACGCCAGACACCGACGAGAGAGAGAGAGAGAGAGAGAGAGAGAGAGAGAGAGAGAGA
This sequence comes from Macrobrachium nipponense, assembly GCF_015104395.2. Classification (NCBI taxonomy): domain Eukaryota; kingdom Metazoa; phylum Arthropoda; class Malacostraca; order Decapoda; family Palaemonidae; genus Macrobrachium; species Macrobrachium nipponense. Next base: position 58,815,871 of record NC_087205.1, read on the forward strand.
GAGCCCAGCACCGGACACAGAAGGCATATTCCCTGGGTCTGGACGATCTCAAGTATAATCCCGGCTAACAGCCACTCCCAAATACCAACACCCAATAGGCCCAGAAGATCTCAAAGGTTCCGGGACCGAGTGCGTCTTGGCGTCACCAACCCGTGATCTACCAAAATGCAGCTCAACTGAGCTGTCAACTGTACACCCACCACCACTTGCTATATAGATAATAACAATCATGATGATAATAATATCCGAAACACCTGATTCCTTGTGATTATCAAATTACTAAAATCATGAAACGGCACTCATACTTATAACAACATTCTAAATGGACAAATGACGAATATCCAAATACCTTAATAAAAGAAAATATATTTAACTTGATGTATCGTTTCATAACAATACAGATCTAAGAACTTGGATCGATACTTTCTTTCCAATTTCCTTTAGGTATGAAAAAGCAGATGTTATCTGGGAATTTACAATGGCTGTTACTGACTTTTATGAACAGACTTTTCTCATTACTTTCCAACTTCTCACATAACTGTTTCGTAAGAGCACTTGATTCGAAAAAAAATTATATATATACATATATATATATATATATATATATATATATATATATATATATATATATATATATTATGTTGTAGGAAGCCCGCAAAAATTTGAAAAACAAAAATGTGAAAGTTTTCATTTAAGTTTTCGGAGAGCACATTTTCTCCCTCATTCAGGAAGAGAAGTTACAAAAACTGAAAACATTGGTCAAGGTAAAAGAAATAACAACATGCAAGTATATAGTTGTATCAGAGTAACTGCCCCAAGGTAGTTTGCCAATCTTGTTTAACAACTTAGTTACACTAACTATAGGTTTTGTCATAATTGCATTAGAGAAAAAGTCCAGTTTAAAATTACTCATACTCGTATATTCATAGTGTCAACATCTTGGATTAAAATAGATTCTAAATTCTTTTTTCTGTTATTAACATACTTTGTTTTTAATTTTGTCCAGGTTAACAATTGATTTTCACTTTGTGTTGAAAGAGGGCATTGTTTTTATCACCTTAACGAGTCACGATGTTGTCTTTTCCTTCTGTCGAAATCAATCGTTTCACCTATATATGTTTTATCACACTCTTGGCATGGAATTTCGTAAATGCATCCTTCTTTTTGTCTACATTTTTTAACATTATTTGTTATGTATTTTTGAACAATGTTAGTATTCTTATATACTTGGGCAACGTTGCAAATTTCAAATATTCCTTTAAAAGCGCAGGGTTTTCTTGGTTTGTGGTAAGACTAGAACACTATTACCTAGGAAGCTCCTTTTCTCCCTTGCCACATAATATATTCTACGTGCCTTAAAATGTGCCCTTTGAATAAAACTTTATTATAACCAAGTTCAGTGAAAACATATTCGATATGATTTATTTCAGTCTCTAAAAATTCAACATCACAAAATTTGTACGCTCCCAAGAATATATTAGAAATAACACCTATTTCTCCATATTCGGAATGGAAAGAAAAAGCAAGAGTATGCGACTCTGCATGGGTCGGTTTTATATATATTGCATATTTAATTCTATTCTCTGAACGACATAATAAAGTGTCTAAGATAACCTGTTATTATTCTCATTTTCTACTTTAAATTTGATACACTGGTGTAAATTATTCAGTTGAACTGATAAATCTTCAACATTAATAAAATCTAGAATCAAAGCTAAACAATTGGAAGTTAAAATGGTGGGTAAAATTTTGCTAAAACGGGAGAAAACGTCGAACCCATCATTAAGCCGAAAATCTAGGTAAAATATATTCTTCAATCCAAAGTGACATTTTTCATTACAAATATTTATTAGATCAATAAATGCACTTTTAGTATAGGAAGATCGATAATAAGACTATCAATTTTGCGTTCTAAAAACCGCATGCATTCGTCTACAGGTATCCTGGTGAAAAGCAACTCCACATATCCAATCTCTTTACCTCTAACGATAGGTGTCGAGTCTTTTCGATAAAATATGCAGTCTCCTTTGAGTGAGACTTTGATATAGTACCCAAACACCTTGATAAATGCTTAGTGGGTTTCCTACGATAATATTTAGTACCCAGGATTACAGTTTTATAACTTTGCTATCTAAATATATATCTATATATATATATATATATATATATATATATATATATATAATGTAAAAAACACAAAAGTACGTCCTGATCTGCTCAATCGGATGGTTCTTTTTCTGTTCCCAAGCCTAAAGAAAACACGAATCGAAGGTGTCAAATTTGAGTCTCTGGATGCAGCCAAGAAAGAGGCTTTGGCCTCGCAAGAAGCGGGAGAATATGTAGAAAAATAATCCATATTGACTTAACATATAAACATATATGATTTTTCCATGGAACTTTCTGATTTACTCTCGTACATAAAAAATGCATGCACACACACACACACACACACACACACACACATACACACACACACACACATATATATATATATATATATATATATATATATATATATATATATATATATATATATATATATATATATATATATATATATATATATATATATATATATATATATATATATATATATATATATATATATATATATATATATATATATGCATATGTATATATATATATACTATATATATACTATATATATATATATATATATATATATGTATATGTATATATATATCATATATATATACATATACATTATATATATATATATATATATATATATATATATATATATATATATATATATATATATTATATATATATACCATATACATATATATATATATATATATATATATATATATATATATATATATATATATATATATATATATATATATATATATATATATATATATATATATATATACATATATATATATATATATATATATATACATATATACATATACATATATATATATATATATATATCATATACCTATATATACATATATATATATAATATATATATATATATATATATATATATATGCATATTTATGTACGAGAGAAGTCAGGAAATTCCATGGAAAAAAACTTATATATAAGTCAATATGGATTATTTTTATGCATATATACATAAATTTATATACATGATATAATATATATCTATATATCTATGAATAACTTGATCATGAAATACTATAGACTGTGATGCCATGTATAAATAAAGGTAACGCTATGGAGGATAATGAAAAACAGAGAACTGCCTGAGACTTTTCGGTCTTAACGACCCTTTACTAAAGGCAAGACTGATCAGAACAATGTATGTTTGTTGTTTTTTATAGTGTTTTTAAGTTGCATGGAACCAGTGGTTAGTCACCAATGGCTTGACGTGACTTCCGAACCACGTCGAGAGTGAAATTCTATCACCAGAAATACACATCTCTAATTCCTCAATGGAACGCCTGAGAATCGAACTCGCGGCCACTGAGGTGCAGGCCAAGACCATCCCGATCACGCCACTGAGGCGCTGATGAGAACAATGAGAAACACAGTACAGGTAAGCATATGTAAAACGGACATTACAGGATTAACAAAAGGTCCAGGTCACTGAAAGAAACGAAAAAAAAAACGCTCTGGGCTAAGTCAAAGATTTAAAAGCAGCCGACCACACGTGGTCACAGGTAAGTTAGTCAGAAAGAAATAAATCTAGTTGCCAAAACAAAATGTGATCTGAGATTAGCTACATTGAATGCAGCGGCATACCCTTTGAGAACATCTGCATAGCCATTAAGGAGTCCTTCAGACCAAATCCCATATGTCCCTTTTCTATAATCCATTTTAATGACCTCCAGTGGTCATTAGCGCTTCACACTACCCAGACTTGCTCGCCACTTGCAAATTCCACCTACATTTGGTCATAATAAAAGGCAAATTCATTAACGCCACTGCTCCAGCGGCAGAGCCCTCGACCTTGACACGGGCCATTTAGCTTTGACCTGACCTGAACCCTTTTCACACCTAGTAACTCCACCCACTCTCAACCTCTCTCTTCTCAGCAACACCCCCTTTCCATTGTTGTGCAGTGTGATGCTTGATTCTGTCGAAATATTGTTCTCTTTCCAGCACTACCTGGGGATTTGAAGGGCAGAACAAAATAAGTCACCAGTCGAAAACATCCAAGATGGTGACCAAAGACAGGGATATAAAGGCCTAGGATTCCCCTTGCAAATCAGTACAGTAGGGAGCCGTAGTTATAACTTGGGCCTCTGTCATCCACCTTTCGAGTTGAGAGA
>NC_087205.1:58827641-58871110 GCF_015104395.2 Macrobrachium nipponense
AAAGCAGATAAAAATTTGTTGGTTTCTGAGAATTTTGGTGGTGCCACAAATACTCCTTTTCGTACAATATCAGTGTGTGATGAATTCATTTTCCAATTCTGCATCAATTCTTGTACCTTTTATGTGTAAATACTATACTTCAAAAGATGTACATAGTAATATAGACGTGGCTTCTATATCAATAGTTTACAAAAGGGGCAAAGACTGGAAAATGTACAAAATATATTTGTTCTTAGACATCTGTATTAATGATATTAAACATCTTTCTCTAGACCATCAATCTGACACCTGTCCCTTGCAAATACTGCGCCGAGACCTGGTGTTTCTAATATGAAGATATTTTCACTAAAATAACTCTCAATGATAAGTTTGCGAACTAACCTCATAGCAATTTCAACTGCAACAAAAACTTTTATATCCATATAAGTTAAATCTTACCACTGATGATACCTTGATCTTTTAGTCGAAGGCTGCTTCTTAGCTCTCATGGAATAGAAATAATTTCATTTTTGTGACACGTGATCATCTGTTTCCTTATGTCAGAATTGAGCAAAGCATTCACAAAGAGTCAAGTTTTCAAATCCACTTACTTTATGAGTGTATATTTTATATTATTATCCAGTTGTTTGGGATTATTATAAGTTAATGAAGCTTTATTCCATGTACCACATGGCGCAGCAACATCAACACAAGTGTCTGTGGTAAGGGTCCGTTCGTCACCAGCATCATCCTCATCATGTTCATCACTGAACCCATCCTCATCATACTCATTTTCCATAAGACCAGGATCATCAGTATCATAATCAGATTCTGCATCAGAAGCAAAACAAATATACCTACTACTCTTGCCGAGCAGAACTCACTTGCCTTGAACTATGCTTGATATACAAAAAATATTGATCTATAAGGCAAATGCGTATATTGTAAGTACAAAATTATGTTCTATAATTTTAGAGTCACATATAACATCAAGAAGGCTGTTGTTAGGCAGGCTACAATATTGCTAACAAGGTAAAGAAACACGGTAGCGAGAAGAATTCAACCATGGATATTAAATGCGACATGTAGAGGGTTAGGCGACACCAGAGGCGGAATGAAATACCAGTGAAGCTAAAAAGCAATTATACAGGTTTAAATTTGAAAGAGAAGACATGACTACAGAAACAAAGACTCGGAGAGGTGAGCTCAGAGAATGAACCAAGGAATGACTGCGATTCTCACTCCACGTTTGATATAGAGACAAATTCGTTTGAACTATGTTTAAATGATGAATAAAAAGGGAATGTGAAAATGAACAAAATACTTAGGGGGATAAAGTATATCAAAGCGATCTCTTGCTAACTTTCACAAGATTGGCTTCAGCGTTTCCGGAGATTTCCGAGGGCTTTCAGAGGATTTCAGAGGATTTCAGAGGATTTCTACTTCCTCTTACGGCTTTACTTTACTACACACACACACACGCAACACACACACACACACACACACACACACACACACACACATATATATATATATATATATATATATATATATATATATATATATATATATATATATAATGAATTTTATCACATCATCGTTCTTATTCCTCCTCCAGTTCGAAGCCACGCGAGGAGGAAATTATTATCAACTAAAAAATTCTCCTGTTAACACACATGAAAATATACCAATTCCGAGGTAGAGCGAATTGGATATTAAAGGACATTTATAGCTTAATGCTTATATATATACATCTATATTTATCATTATATATATATATATATTATATATATATATTAATATATATATCTAGCATCTGTACCCACCTCCGGATGTGTTATTGAACGCACATTCACTTCTAAATGACCTGGATGTATTACATCTTTCCCCAGCCAGTGATACTGTGTCACTGACTGGCTCAGTGAAGCACCACTGGCCGACAGCAGGCGCATCCATGTTGCGACAAGGTTGTTCTGGAAAGATTTTCATGGCGAGGCCCCCCTTAAACGCCCCTTGATAAACTCGGCCTATAGTTAAGCTCTGATATTGATGCTAAAAGAGTTTGTAGTCATTTATGTTAACTCATGGTACCAAATTTGAATGCAGTAGGCCCATCTTAGACCCTTTGGGCCCTAACTCCCAAAGGGGGTAGCAACCCCCTCCTATCAAGGTCGTGGTAGGTAGGCTATAACCCCCCTCTACCCTGGTCAGTAAGTCGAAAAGGTATAGGACTCCTGACCCCTTATATGGGAAACTCTTGTGCTCCCATTCTCATGGTGGTAGTCTACTTACTAACTACTGAGGGTGCCTTATGGTCCTCATATTATAGGGAGTCTGCTTGTACCTATAGAACCAGTTCTACGTAAATCTCAACTCCGAAAGTTGTAAAAAATGAGGGGTATAAAAAAAAAAAAAAAAAAAAAAAAAAAAAAAAAAAAAAAAAAAAAAAAAAAAAAGAGGGGTTTTGACCCCCTGAGAAACAGCCCTTGAATTTTAGATTTTGACTAAAACCTTCCTGGGTGAGAGGGGAGTACATTTTAAAAACTTGGTAGCCCTAGCTGTCAACTACAAAAGTTGTAAAAAATTAGGTGGTATGAATAAGAAGGGTTATTACCCCCCTTAGAAATGAACCTCGAATTTCGGATTTTAACCGAAACCTTCCCGGGGGGAGGTGAGTCTACTGTAAAAATTTGGTAGCTCTAGCGGTCAACTCCGAAAGTTATAAAAAATGAGGGGGGTATGAAAAAGAGGGGTTATGACCCCTATAAACGGCTCTCGATTTCAGATTTTGACTAAACCTTTCTGAGGGTAAGAGGAGTCTATGGTAAAAATTTGGTAGCCCTAGTTTTGATAGTCCTGGGCATGCATAGTGCACAAGCAAACAGACAGAAATTGCCTATATATCCTATATATATATATATAATATATATATATATATTATATATATATATATATATATATTTATGATATATATATATATATATATATATATATATATTATATATATATATATATATATATATATATATTATATATATATATATATATATATATATATATATATATATATATATATATATATATATGTATATATATATCTATATATATGTATATATATATATATATATATATATATATATATGTATATATGCATATATATCTATATATATATATAGGAGTCCTATCACATTACTGTGATTCATATACATACATTGAGCTACAAATTTCTTAATATCTAATTCGCTCTACCTCGGAATTAATACATTTTCATATATGTTTAACCGAAGCAGAACTTTTTAGTCGATAAGAGATTTGTCGGTGCACGGGCGCAAACCATCGACACCTACAAGTCCAGGACGCACAGTGAAGCCTTAGACCACACCGCCACTGCAAGAGGCTATAAGTTTATGCCGCCTCTCACCTGTAGCTCTCAGGTATTCATTGTTTGGAGACTGCATCTACCCACCTCGACCTCGGTAACACTGTAGTGCTTTGGTTAACCATGTATGAAAATATATTAATTCTGAGGTAGAGCAAATTAGATAGTAAAGGACATTTGTAGCTCGATGTATATATTTGAATAATGGTAATTTGATATGACTCATATAATGGCTACGTGAGGACAAAAGCACTACAACGTTACCAAGGTCGAGGTGGGTTGATGCAGTTTCCAAACAACGAATACTAGAGAGTGACAGGTATTTGTAGGCGAGGCGCCATAAACTTATAGCCTCTTGCGGTGGCGGAGTGGTCTAAGGCTTTACTCTGCGTCCTGGATTTGTAGGTGTCAATGGTTCGCGCCTGTGAGCCGACAAATCTCTTATAGACTAAAAAATTCCCCTTCAGTTAAACATATATGAAAGTATATTAATTCCGAGGTAGAGCGAATTAGATATTGAAGGACATTTGTAGCTCGGTGTATGTATATGAAACACGGTAATGTGATATGACTCATATAATGGCTACGTGCGGAAAAAAGCACTACGACATTACCGAGGTCGAGGTGGGTTGATGTAGTCTCCAAACAACGAATACCTGAGAGCGACCGGTATTTGTAGGTGAGAGGCAGCATAAACTTATAGCCTCTTGTGGTGGCGGTGTGGTCTAAGGCTTCATTGTGCGTCCTGGATTTGTAGGTGTCGATGGTTCGCACCCTGAGCCGACAAATCTCTTATCGACCAAAAAATTCCCCTTTGGTTAAACATATATGAAAATATATTAATTCCGAGGTAGAGCGAATTAGATATTAAAGGACATTTGTAGCTATATATATATATATATATATATATATATATATATATATTATATATATATATATATATATATATGTATATCATTTTTCTTTACAGTTTGAAAGAAAATAACATTTCTACCTTCCAGACGTAATGGACAACCCAAGAAGCTCCAAAGACTTAAAACAGTGGCTCCAATTAGGACGAAAAGGTCATCTGGACAGAGGAAAGTTGATTGTGTCTGTTTCCAAACCACGTTATAAGTCATGGACACAGGAGTGGTATGCCATAGAGGAGAAGGACTGAGAAAAGACCAAGAAATTAGCCAACTGCAAGTTGTGCACAAAAGGGGCAAGACGAATGTCATGCATTTCTTGAGATGAATAAAAAATATCTTGGGAGAATAAGTGAAGTTAAAGGTAACATGTAAACAATTAGGAGACACCACAGCCAAAATTAATTAGGTACTAATTAGGCCAAAAAGCAATTACACATCTTAAAACTTGGAAAAAGAGGACATGCTAACAGAAAATGAAACTTTCAGAGAGGAGAGTTCAGAGAAAGATGCCTTGGAATGACTGTGTAGATCTTGGCTAGCTAACAGAGCAGACATTAGGGAAGGGCCCATCCTTGGCTAAACTAAACCTCCATTTCCATGACATTCTGTTGGCAGTGATGCCCCATGGGTGAGATAACTTTTTAACAGTAAAAGCCACAAATACTTATTTATGTGTATATATCATATTGTTTAGGATTAAGGCTAGAACCAAGCCAAAATAACTTTTTTTAAAAGGAAATTCAGACATTTATAAGTTGCCCTTCCTCACCAGTCTACTGTTATCTTTGAGTGTCCTGTGACTCATCTTTTGTCTGTTCCAAACTCACTGTCCTTGAAATTATCTCCACAGGTACCAGCTGGACCTTGGGCAGATGCACATGTTGGCCAGAGAAACAGGTCTAAACAAACGACCAATGGAGTGTAGGTGATAAAATGAGAAGACAACAGACGAACAGCCTTAGAATTTCTCCAGCTGCCCCAGCATACAAATCTCTCACCTGAGAATCCACCCCCTCCCCTTTTGCTCTCCCTCTCCTCTGTAGACCACCATGTGTACCATTAGTTCCATAGTGTAACCCCATCTCCATCGGTTCCGCAATTTGGAAGAAGTACTGTAATGGAGTAATTTCTAGTGCAATCAGTTATTTCTTTTTGCCTCTTGTCTGTACTTCCTTTTCATTTTCCCAAGGCGACTCTTGGTTCAGCATCGCATTCACTATTTGGGTTACTGTAATGCAGTCCCCCCCATTGTAACTTTCGATGCTGTAAATAATTCCCTCGTGTTGTTACTAGTGATATCAAATCTAGTTAGGATATTCCCATTTAGACTAGTATCTGCTACATTGCAAAGTAAAGTTTGTTGTTCATGCTAAGCACCCCCTTTATTTAACAAAGAAGCACAACATTCTCTTTGGGCAACATTCCAGTAATTCTATATCCCTGTGAGTGGACCTTGATGTGAAATGGTAAGAGAGAATTGTGTCTGATGCTTCCCTATATGTCTATAGCCTTAGTATTGACCTTGTGATGCAATCTATTTCCAGGTGCAAATATCACCTGCCTTGCCATGAGAAACCTGGAACCCTTGGAAGTGATGCCAGGAACCATTAATTAATTCACTGTACTCAAACCTCATTTCCCTGCCTGGACAATGTTCTAGTGACGCGTCCCAGTTAACCTTTAGTCAACTGCATTTCATTTCATCTCTGGACCATTGCAAGTCCCTGGCACCATTAAGGTGTAAAATGCTTACTCATGTATTTTGGTGTAAATATACTTCAGTTAAACTAAATCTCTTAAGAGTTTTTATATAATTTTTCCCTCCATTGACACCGGCCTTCAGCCGTAGAGTTTGTAATTATAATTCTGTTCTCTAACAAGGCCTTTCAGGAGTTTGAGTAAGTAACTATCTCATTTTTAAAGACAGAGACGATAAATATATATATATATATCATATATATATATATATATATATATGTATATATATATATTATATATATATTATATATATTCTTCCCAAGTCAACTTGCCCTCTAAGCTTGCAAAGGAATGTACAGCAAAACATAACTTTTATTCCATAAAGAGAATTTACTTTAAACTTTTCAAAAGCAAAAGCAATATAAAACCTTTAATCACACTGCTGACTGACAAGGTCATGGAAAACATTGCCCTTCCTTAAATCTCTCATTATTATTCCCTGGACAATCTGTTAATCCTTCTTGACCCTGTGACTGCCCTGAAACCTCTCTTCCAGGTATGAAGCCGCTTGGAGACTAGTCCCCACCGCAGGCACCAGATGGACTGGTGATGGGGATTAACCTAAAGAGAAAGTTGAAGGTCGTTGCCCTGCCATGCGGCCAACCAAACAATCACGAAGTCATTGGCCCGCCCGAACAGAATACACACGCCTGGCAACAGATCCAGCAACATTGCCCCTTGACTCCTGCTCTGTCTGAGGTATAATTATGCCAAACACATGGCTGCTTTTCTTGGCCCAGTATTCTTCCAGTGCTAAGTCCTTCAAATTCTTTCCCTCCATCTTGGTCCCATGATGAGGATGTCTCTCCTACACGAGAATCTCCCTGTTCCGACCATGTGCGCCCATGAAGTAGATTTCCCTGGCATCTTCAGGTTTCATTTTGTTCTCATAATTTAGTTATCCAACAGTACTCTATTTACCTGTTTAATTTAGTCCCCATTCTTCTGATCGAGTTAATGTAAATATATGTGATTTTAAATGAAAACAAATGTATTATCTGCAACATTCCCTAATGAGTAAGGCCTTCAGCCCATTTTTCTTATTTTTTACCTGACCCCACAATTTCAGTCACATAGGTAAGTTTCCATGGTAAGTCCTTTCCTCAGTTAGATCATAAAGGTAATGTCACTGCTCAGGATCTTAAAAGCATAAAAGTAGTGATTAGTTACTCAGAATTTCTTGCAGCTTGCAACATTGCTGCTATCAGCCATTAGCCCCACTAGGATGGCTGCAAGACGAGAAACAAACCTTTAGCGTAAAATTCCTTGATAACCACACAATCAAATAGAATTCCACAGAATAAGTATGGTGTTATTTTTATATTTTCATATTAATTGCAATCATAACCGTGACTGTGAAAACTTTGTTAGGGGTCAGATAACCCACATGTAAGCTAAACAATAATTTCACAGCAAGGCTAGTGTGTTGCTTTTCCAAAACACAGGCTTTGAGGCTATTGCATATTAACCTGCATGCTTTAAATGTTAGGTTAGCCACCAGGAAGTGAAGTGTTAAACAAGGTGATAATGAAGGGAATAGTGCATTATTTCCTTTCCCTTCGTGGTCTGGACAATTTTGCATTCATCATTATCTAGCTAGGCAAAGCACTAATCAAGCAATGAACTTTGGCTCATCCAGCAAATTTGCTCGCTGGACTCACTCTCTTTCGTCCATAGTAGCAACTGCGCTAGAATACAAATTGAAATCCTACCATTTCCAAGACCATACTTTGAAAATTAGCATTCACAAAATTCATTTAATTTTGGCCATGCGAGCCAATTAGCCATATCATAGCTGTTCCTCTAATCACTCAGAAATCCATGCAAGCAAGCGAATTCTTTGTTCATAACTCCTGAGCAGCTGGGAGACAGGAGAAAATGGTTCCAAAATTGTTCGCCTCTGTTTTATAACCTTCTGTGTGGAAATTTCTCAGCCGACCAAGTGTTTTGCTCATGTGCCTAGGCCCCATCTAAATAATCCCTGTCCGTGGTAGATTCAAGAGTTGTACTTGTCACCCTTGGATGCATTTCATTCTTTGCTTCAAAATAAGCATATTGTAATGGTCACATTTAAGGTATTTGTCCTTTGCTGCAAAACAAGCATAATCTTGTACACACACCTATTTGTGTATCCTCAGAAGCTACTGCTTCCTATTTGCCTAGAGCAATACAAGTTTATAACCTTTGTGCAAGTGTCTTCAACTCCGTGCACCAGTCCCAAGTGTCTTCACCAAAGTAAGCTGTATTAAGGCTTACACTAACCATTTACCAAAAATGGAATTTTTATAATAAAATTAAATTTTATTGCATACTTACCGAACAATTATACAGCTGTAGGTTCCTTACACGGCAGACAACAGATTCAAAACTTCTGCAGTGGTGCCGCCATCGCCGATGTAGGTGACGTCATCTCCCTTCACTCGAGGGAGGTGCAGGTACAACTGTCCAGGTAACAATTATTCGTTCTGCCCAGCTATCCACCTGTGGGGAGGAGGGAGGGCTTTAATTAATAATTGTTCATTATGTATGCAATAAAATTTCATTTTATTACAAAAATTCCATTTTTATAGCAGTGTCTTACCAAACAATTATACAGCTGATTCCCCATTGCAAGTATGGGGGCCAGTGGATGTATGCTTAATTCAAAAATATCACAGAATTCTTGAAAAAAGACAAAAGAGCACTGTTAGTGCTTGTTGTACCTTACCTTGTAAGAGAGCTATGGAGGAGGATACTGCCTCTGGTCTGTGCTCATCTTACTTAGTAGAAGGCATGGCGTATGATCAATGAGTGCCTCTAAATGAGTGGATTATCTTCGAAGTAATGGTAGCTCACCGCTGACTCAGCAAAGATACAACAAAATATTGCCCTTGCCCTAGGCTAAGACCAGAAATAAACAAGAAAAGACAACCAACTACTGTACCTACATCAAATTAAAAAATCCTTCACCCATCAAACTAAGATATAATGAACTGGTAAGCACTCCAGGTACATTGTACCCCCAGACTTTCCTTTAACTTGTCAACCTTGATACAAGGTGAAAAAAATTAACAGAGGAGGACCATCCCCATGTCGTTTCCCCCAACATTATGCCAGCTACCGAAAATGGACCTAGGGACTTACAATCTTCAAACACTGTTTCGATTTCTTTCAAATAATACGTAGCAAAAACAGACTTACACCTCCAAAAGGTATTTTGGAGGACAGCGGAAAGCAACAAGTTGTCGAATTACTAGGGAAGTTGCTACCGCTCGAACTTCATGCGCTTTCACTCACAGCAATGGGAAATCTGCACCATTAGCTTGAGTGTGTGCTTTGACAATTAATTCTCTCAGAAAAAAGGAGATAGCATTTTTAGAGAGAGGTCCAGAGGGATTTCTAACAGAGTACCACAAGCGATTCAACTTACTCTAATCTTCTTCGTTCTGGGGAGGTAAGATCATAGTGCCCGCATGGGACATAAGAGTCTTTCTTCTTCTTCCTGATCTAGTAAGTCTGAAAGTTCTTGAGAATGAACTAGCGTGCCCAGGGGTAAGAAGGGTTCTCGTTCTTAGTGAGAAAATCGAGAGCCACAGAACAAAACATGTCACCTTGAGAGAAGCCCACCTTTTTATCCATTGCATGCAGCTCGCTGACTCGTCTTGCTGACGCTAGGGCTACTAGAAATAGTCTTCTTTGTGAGGCTTCTCATAGACGAAGAATGTAAAGGCTCAAAGGAAGGTCCCGAAAGCCATTGAAGGACGACATTGAGATTCCATGCTACCGAGTCCTTCGACGATTTGGCAGTCTCTATAAAGACTTAATTAACTCCAAAACGTCATTATTCGTAGACAGGTCTAATCCTCTGTGTTTGAATACTGAAGCAAGCATCACTCTGTACCCCTTAATTGTCGAAGGTGCAAAGTGCTTCACCTCCCTTAAGAAGAGCAGGAAGTCCGCTATTTCACTTACAGACGTCTCAAAAGAAGAGACTTTAGTTTGCCTACACCATCTTTGAAACACTCCCCATTTAGACTGGTGAAGTCTATTAGAAGAGTTTCTTCTGCAGTTCGTGATAGCTTCTGCAGCTCGTTTCGAAAACCCCTTCGCTCTGACAAGACTCCTGACAGTCTGAATCCTGTCAGTGCCAGAGTGGACAATCCTTGGTGAAATCTTGCAAAGTGTGGTTGTTTGAGTAGACATTTCTTTAAAGGTAGAAGCCTGGGGAAGTCTACGAGCAGATTGAAGAGATCTGGAAACCATTCCTTCATTGGCCAGAATGGAGCATCGAGCGTCAGTGAAACGTTTTTGTGAAAAGCAACTTTGTTCAGCACCTGTCTTATCAGGCCAAACGGGAGAAAGGCATATGCATCCAGAACCTGACCAGTCTAGTAGCATTGCGTCGACTAACCATGCAAGAGGGTCTGAGACTGGCTGGGCAGAACAGAGGAAGGCAGTTGTTCCTCGAAGTTGCAAATAGGTCTATTAAAGGCTTTTCCCAGAGCTTCCACAGGTCTAGGCAGACCTTGGCGTCGAGAGTCCATTCCAATGGCAGCCCTTGGTGACGTCGACTTAGTTCATCTGCTAATACGTTCATCTTCCCTTGAACAAACGAGGGATCAGCAAAACTTGAAACTTCTCTGCCCACAGTAGCAGATTTTTTGCGAGATTGTACAGAGTGAAGGAACGTGTTCCCCCTGTTTCCTGATGTAGGATAGTGCGGTGGAATTGTCTGCATGCACTGCTACCACCTATCCCACTATGAGGTGAGTGAACCAGGTACACTTCTAATAGCTCCTTCACATTGATATGAAGAGAGCCCTGAGGTTCCGACCACTTCCCCGATGCTTTCTTCTCTCCCAACAGGGCTCCCCAACCTGCGTTGGATGCATCTGAAAAGAACTGAAGGGTTGGGTGGAGCGGACGAAGAGAAAAACCCTCTGCTAGTCTTGGTTTTAATAGCCACCAAGTTAGGTCCTCCTTGACCTTGTCTGTGATTGGAGTCTGGTTGCGTCTTCTTGCACCATGAAGCCTTCAGGAAGAATTGGAAGGGTCTCATTGCAGCCTTCCAAGCTTGACAAACTGTTCCACCAATGCTAGTGTGCCTACCCGTCGTCCAAAGGTTGGTAGAAAAAGAATTGCGGTCCATGAATTCTTGAATTACTCGTAGACACGACCGGACTCTTTTTCAGGGAGAGAAAAGCCAAAACAACTAGAGTTCAGAGTCATCCCCAACTAGAGAATGCTCTGAGTTTGCATAAGCTGAGACTTCTCCTTGTCTATTAGAATCCCTAATGAGTGGGTCAATAAAAGAGTCCTCTCGAGATCCTTCATGCACTGGCTTTCCGAAGAGGCGCTGAGAAGCCAGACGTCTAGGTAGAGTGCCACTGAGGTCTAAGAGATGTAACCTCTTCTCCAGGGGAGTCAGCACTTGCATGTATACTTGTGATGCCGTCGAGAGGCTGAAGCAAAGAGCTCGAAACTGTTAAGTCTTGCCCATGAATACGAATTGAAGGTATTTTCTGGAGTCCTGGTGAATCAAGATGTGGAGGTGTGCGTCCTGCATACCAGAGAGAGCCTCCAATTCCCTTGGTGAAGGGAATCTAATACCGAACGAGTCGTTTCCATGTTGAACTTGGTCTTCTGAACGAACAAGTTCAGGGTGCTTGCATCCAATACGGGTCTGGGGATGGTCTGTTGTCTATCTCCTCTATCATTGCCTTCTGTACGAGAGCCTCTACCTCTCGAGCTAGAGCTAAACTTCTCCGAGCCTGGAGAGTAAGCGGGTAACACAATGGGCAAATTGGAGAGAGACGGAGTATCTTTGAGAGGAATGGAGTAACCTAAAAGGAGAACTTGGATCACCCAAGGCTCTGCCCCCCTGCAACTCCACTCCTCCCAGAGGAGGCTTAGTCTGCTCCCTACCGAAGCATGAAGGATTAAGGATCACTTTGATGATATGGTGTTAGGTTTGGTCGAGGTCTTGATCGAGGGGTGAAAGTTCGAGTGGGGGCCTGACGAAAGGCTTTGACTTGCCTCCTCGAGAGGGTTTCTTCTGTAAAGGTGATTCTGATGTAGTGGGAGTCATGGTCGTGGGCTTAGCAAACTTAGAAGCCTGTGCAAGAAGGTCATCAGTAGACTTCTTTTCCAGGGCAGAGAGAATCTAAACTATTGTCTCTTCGGGGAAAAGGTGGGTCTTGTCAAGAGGCGAAAACAACAGGGTGGACTTCTGAGGTGATGTGACTCCTCTCTAAACAAAAGAACACCAGAGCTGTCTTTTCTTTAAAGTACCGAACTGACTTGCCGGTGCATATACAAAGCACCGAGCCAATCCGATGCAAGATCTTCCGAGAGAGTGGGGCAGTCCTCTATCTTTGTAGCGAGCGCTCAGATTGTCCAATACAGGAAACTCGTAATTTCCAAAATCTTAAAAATATTCCTAACAAGATGATCCACTTCAGGGGACATAAAGAATATCTTCGCTGCTGTGAATGCTAACCTTCTATTCGAGTCTAATCACACCAGAGAAATCCACCTGGGAGGAGGCAGATATTCCCGTAGAAGGAGCTTCTCTGGTTACGTAGAAGCTACACCTCTTCTTGATTAGTTTGGAAGGAGGGTAGGCGAACGTTGCTTTCCCGAGGTCTCTCTCTATCACCAACCAGTCCTCCACGTCATGAAGTGATCATTTAGCCGCCTTAGAAAGCACGAGCTATGGGAGAAGGGTATTGAAATTCTTCCTTCTCATGAGGAAGATTGAAGCAGGAGACCTGGGAGCAGCTGCGACAAAATAATCTGGGAACATATCCAAAACGTAGTGTAAAAGCTTCGAATAACATGAAAGTGGAATAGAGTTTGCTTCTTGATCATCCTTGTCATCCAAAAAAATAGGCAACAATGAAAGTTCCGCATTCGACTCATTGTTCTTATGACCCTGTTTGCTCTCTTTCATCCAACTCATCAGTTCTTCCATTTGGTGATGGAAAGGTACTAAATTCTCGTCTTCTTGAGTCGAAGTCGAAGCAATTGGAGTTGTAGACGTCAACACGTTCGACACCAGAGGTCTCGCGCCAGTTGAAGTAACTGTTGCATGCAAAGCTGAAGCCACACTCATGACATCTTGACGAGTCAAACTTCTCGATGGAGTCAAAATATGACGTTTGACAGACAAGTCGAATGTGACAGCCGATGCCATAAGAATACGAGCCAACATCCATGTAGCTACACTACAAGAAGGGCGAGGACTGCTGTCTACTTCTCTGTTCCTTTTAACAGGAGGTGGAGAGAAGACCTCTTCAGTCGAAAGTCTCTTCAATGGACGTGATGCTGAAGAAACGTGCCAAGTGTGACATCTTACTGGCGACGAATCACTCGAATTTGTCGACAACTTTCCACTAAATGAAACACCTTTCCTATGGTGTTTAGTCGATTCCTGCTGGTGCACCACAGGATTGACAGAAGAAGTGACTGTCTGTGGGCAAACCCTGACAGTCTCCTTGGATCTCCAGTATGTCTTCTTCCAGAGGTGGGGGAGCGGGATGGGGACCTTCGTCTAGAAGAACTGTCAGGACAAACATCCACCCCCTCAGACTGCACTGTACTGACACTTTCCCCCTCACTCGCAGTCTTTTCCATGAATACTTTACAGATAAACCTAACTGCATACAGTATTAGTTAACATAAAATTTCTACTCAAATTTAGACTTGAGGCTGGGAATGGTGTCAGGAGAAACTCCACAGGAAGTTAGTAAAGGAGTTACAGGTGCAGGAGTAGGCGGACTCAAGATCGGAGACATAATAAGAAGAGGAGAAGGAATAGGAGCAGGTGCTTCGATAGAAGAAGCAGAAGACGCTATACTAGCCTTACTTTCAGCGCTTAGAGCTGCTTTCCTCTACCTATTCTTAATGACCTTAGAGTGAGAAATGAAAACCTTCCACTGTTGTTCACTCCGATTCTTGCATTCCTCACAAGAAGACTCTTGAGAGCACTCAAACCCCCTACACTTGATGCACTTAAGAGTGCGAATCATAAATTGTTTTAACTAACCTAGTTTTGCACCCTTCGGCACAAATCTAACTACTGGTGGACTAGAGTCCCACATGATGGAAAAATCACAAAATTTGCAAAAATGAAAAATAACTAAATACCTACAATTCAAGCAAAAACACAAAGTTGAGTACCTCACCAATATTGGTAATTACTTCCCAAAAGATGAAGAAAATGTCTGCACCAACCACCGATGTTCACCAGAAGCCAGCTGAGAACGAGTTGTTGTTACTTGGGCAGTTGTACCTGCACCTCCCTCGAGTGGATGGAGATGATGTCACCTACATCGTCACCACAGAAGTTTTGAATCTGTTGTCTGCCATGTAGGGAACCTACAGCTGTATACTTGTTTGGTAAGACACTGCAATAAAAGTAAATTTTACCATACATGGCAGAGTTATTCAAAACCTACCCTGTATTGAGGACTCCAATAAAATATAACAAAACCTACGTTCTCTAGAACAAACAAACCAAGCCTATGTTCTTCGGAACAGACAATTGTTCTTCTCGAGCAACCCTATGTTCTTTGGAACAAACACACCCTTTTCATCATAAACCTACCTTCGTTCTTTGGAAAAAACCAAACTCTTCTATTCAAACAAAGCTGAGTTCTTTAGTACAAACCAAACTCATTCTATTCAAATAAACCTACACTCTTATAAACAAACCTGAGTTTTTCAAAACAAACCCAACTCGTTCTATTCGAACATACCCAAGTTCTTGACAACAAACCAAAATCGTTCTTATGAACAAACCCAAGTTCTCCAGAATAAACCAAATCTACGTTCTCCGTAACAAGTCAAACCTACGTTATTTACGAACCCTTCTAACCCTACACTATAGTCAGTTTCGTCTGTGTGCAAGTAATTCAAAACTTTCTCCTCGACCAACCCTGTGTCGTCTGGGGCACCACCAAAATCTGCTCATCGAACGAACCCTAACCCTCACGCTCGATCCCCAGGGACGAGCCACTATCCGGAGTGCCCAAATGTTCTCTTGAACAAACCAGAAGCCATTCTCTAACATGGGACTTAAAATTACTCTGCTTGACTTCACAGAGCAAGCGTGCACCAAAAGAATCCGTCCTACAGAACAAACCAATAAACTTTGTTCTCGATCCTCCCATGGGACAAGTCTGCACTACCTAGTACCACCTAACAAAAGGGGCACTCCCCTTTACTAGTGGCGTCACCTACTGGCCCACTCCATTGCATAGCCACTCCTGTCAAACCAGAGTGCCATTTCACTTATGTAACAATAATTTCACCCCCTACGCACCTGCAACATGGCTGCTGTCCTCAAGGAGGGCCCAGACCTGACAACATGGGTAAATGAACAAAGAGAAGAGGCTAAGAAGGAAAGAGATGATAGGGAGTAGAAAAAAGACAGAAGGAGAAAGAGACAGGAGAAGGAGAGAGAAAGGAAAAGGAAAGAAAGGAGATAGAACTACAGAGAACCCATGAACTCGTCCTCACCCAACAGAGGGTCGCGAACCCTGCGCTACCTTCCCACCAGTCCACAACATTAACTCTCTAATCCAAAAATGGACAGATTCCGAGCCCAAGGCCTGGCTCAAACATGCAGAAGAGGTTTCTTGAGTTATAATCCCACTCCTGCAGAAGTTTCCTGGATTCTGGAAAAGTAAATGGATGGAAAGGGCGCAGTTGCCTTCTGCTCCCTTACCCCGGATGAAAGAGAATCTCGATGAGGTTAAAAAAAGCCATCACTAAAGCCTATGATGATAAACGAGTGCTGTTGCTTGGCAGATGGCTCAAACACATACCATCCCTTTGCTAGTTCATTGGGTGGTAAGATTTGGCCCCCCTCTCATACCTCTGGGGCCATCAGGCCAAAAATGGGCATCCTCTGAAAAAGTCAGTGTGTAGTCATTGTAAAAGGCCAGGGCACCTCACTCAACAGTGCCGCCTGAAGGCTGAAATCGGCCAAAAACTCCCACCAAGTCCCCAAATGGGGTCATGCCCAAATGAGCCACACCCAGCTCTTGGGTAAGCAACAGCAGGTCTGCTCCTTCCCTGGGGACACTGTCGAGCAAAGATTACAGCCAAAACTATTGCAATGCCTGCAAGGCTTATGGGCACTGACCCTTCTGACAAAATGCCCTAATAAAGCAGCTATTACTGCCATTGCCATGGAAGTTATGAATCCTTCACCTTTAGTCCCTCCAGCCAAGGGTCCCATATCTGTGGCACCTCCCCACGGTTGCTACCTCGTATGATAAGTTACAGCATTCAACGACTGGTGCACAAATCTCCATGATACGGGAAGACAAGGTCTCCTATGGGGCCACCATTGACAGATGAAACCTCTTCATTCTTGAGGGTATAAATCATATAAAAATGATACTCCCAACAGTGCAGTTGAGGGTCACCAGACCTAAAAACACCAAAATCTGCATTCTCACAGTAGCAACTTGCATTCCTGGAGGCTACAATCTTCTCCTTAGACAGGATCTCCATTCTCTTCCTAACTTACAAAAATCAAGGGGTCCTAACCCCTCCAAAACTCCATCAGTGCCAATTTCCATCTGTCCCGAATGACCAGACCCTGACAAATAAAATTCCTGTGTCAGGCCATGCCATATTGCCAATGCAGGAGCACACCATAGATCTCCCCTCTAGAAATCCCAAATTTGTTGCAAATCCTCTATCGGTGCCACTTGTGTCTCCTGAGCAGTGCCACGCTCTGTTCGTCCTGAATGTTGAACCCATTCTGAATTCAGTCCGGGTGCTTGGTCCTTCCTTAGTGCCAGTGCCAGTGTCAGTGCACGCTATAGATCTCCCTTCAAGAGATCCCAGTCCGGCCTGGTTGGCTCTGCTACCAGTGTTAGCCTTGCAACCCATGCCCGAGTTAGTCACCATAATTTGTAAGCCTCTCACGCCCGCCCACAAATACCTCTTCCTCTCTTTCCTAGTCCAATGCAGACAAGAATCTGAGTGAGGATTCTGCCATATCTCGGCTGGCCGATAAACTCAAGTAACTACAATGCTAGCGGTAGAGCTTGTCAACAATAACCCTGCTTCCATTGTTACCACAGCTGGAACAAGTGACACTCACATGCCTTATTCAAACTTAGTTCCCCAAAGTCCCCTACGACATCAAAACAGACCTCAGAGAGGGCCGGTCAATAAAGGTCAAAAGCAGAGAAGCTCCCAGTAGCCTAAGAGAGCTGCTGGGCTCCAATCACACTAGTGCCCATATGGTACAGTGTCTTACTTTATCTTATAAGAACTTTGACACCTCTAACCAGAGGAGGATGCCAGGTTTCTTCCCCTGTTAATTCTTCTTTTAACTTTGTAATTTACTCTTTCACTGTAACATTTTTTTATTGTAACTATGATCATTTCATACCTTACTTTACACCACATAAAGGCTAAATCTTACTTTGCTTCGCACTCTACCAAAGTAGAGTGCCACTCGCCAGATCTAGTACTGTAAGTCCTTTGACTTTCCTTCATGCCACCAAAGGCATGGTAAATCCTAAATTGCATATAACAGAGCCACTAGGCCCTTACCAAACAAGTGCCACCCCAGGCACAATGTCATTGCCACAGACACTGGCAGATGCTCCTGTCAGAAAGTCACACCCTCTGACTACCTTCACCATGCCCACCAACCTCTACCAGTGTACGTGGTTGCCCTTTGGGCTGAGGAATGAAGCTAGCCATTTCCAGAGGGTGAGGAAAAAGATCCTGGCATACTGATCATAATTTCTTCTTAACAGACTTTACTGATCATAACCCCCTTAAGTATCTCACGACTTTCAAAAATCAGAACAAGCACTTGATGTATTGGTGTCTAGACCTCCAAGACTGCAATTGGAGGATCGAACATATCAAGGGTACAGACAACAACTTCAAGTGGCTTCCTGAAGCATAAGATGCTTACTTCCTTGACTTTATCCTTTCTATGTAATTTGATAATCAAGAGTGACAACCACCTGCTCAGCTGGCCTCCAAGAGTTCCTAACACCCAAACCCGTGCGGTTACATGCATAGCTAGTACTTAGATCAGTGCCGCTAGGCACCTGTGACTTTAGTGCTGCGTTTGGCACAGTGCCCGTCATAACCAAGTACTGTGGGACCATATGTGATACCTCATCAAGGCAAACTAACTGCCTGATTTTGAATTCACAAAGTTAACATTATAATTCATTGCTTGACTAATTCGGAATTACTTTAGTAATAATTCCTTAATACTGTTTTTATGTTATTACAATGATTCATGGCATATTTATCTTTGGAATACTTTAATTAGAACTTGCTATAAATGCTGCTTCAGCATAACAACTGAACATTACCTAATGAATTCAAGTACCTGTAGCACTTTATTCTGCGATAATGTAAATTTTGAAATTAATGCAATATATGTAATTTGCAGTACCATCGTCTCGCAGAAACCAATTTTGATAATTGGTGCAATCAGAGGAAGTTTAATGAAAGATAATACCATAGACCGTCGAGTTAACATGTTTGTAGATATTCTCACCCAATTCAAGGTGCAACATGTCAACTTGTAGGGGGGAGTTGCAATGAGGAGATACCCTTCCCAAGTCAACTCGCCCTCCTAGCTTGCAAAGGAACATACAGTAAAACATAACTTTCATTTCCTTTTAAGAGAATTTACTGTAAACTTGAATTGTTTTATTCATTTCAAAATAAGTACAGCCACTTTTAATCACACTGCTGAAAGACGAGGAGGCCATGGAAAAAACTGCCTCTTCTGGTGTACTTTCCTACAGTGGTAGGAAAGTACTTAAATACTTGGTAAGGCCCGCTGTCCTTCCTGCAGCTATAATGATAATTGGCAATTATTTGGTTCCTCTCTTTGTATTATTGTCGTTTCCGAGGGAGCATCGAGACTTGCTGATAACAGAAGAGGCAGAGATTCCTGTTAGAGTCTGAGGGCAGTTGAGTTGAGTCAGTCTTTAAGGTGAACCTGTCGTCAGTTGAGCGAGTCTTTGACAAGGCTGATGTATATTATTATACGGCTCTGCTAATTTACTCTGAGTCAAGGGTCGCTCGCGAGGCATTTCTATGACACCATATTTGGACGGCATATTTTGGGTCTACCTGGATGTGCTCTGCCCTCGAGGCTTATTGTTCATCACGGTCTCGGACTTCACGTCACTTCAGTGGATGATTCCGTCGAGACAACTTTCTCCGAAGCATTAGCATTAGTCACTTCTTGCTCGGATGGACTACACTGAGTACCAAGTAATGTTAGGGCAAATACTTAATGGTAATCGTAGTGATCTCTTTGAGTCTTTGTCACTGTAATCGTAGTCATCTCTTTGAGCCTTTGTCACTGCCTTTTAATGGCTTTCCTGCCTGCAAATGGTTGAATACAATTATATTACATTTTTATTATACTGAAGGATTTTTCTTGTCCTTACAGTGAGTCTAAAGCTTTGCTGAAGGTTATTCTTGATAATATTGTACATATGAGTAAGCTAGGATTTTGTTTTCATTGTCAAAAAAGTTAAAATACATAATTGAAGAATCTTTGCATAAATGGTAACCTATATGGGTGTTACATCATTTCAGGATAGGGTTATTATCCAGCATTGACAATATGGTTATTTGGCTTAGTTTTTCCCGTCCTTGTCCTACTCACAGTTAAGGTAACACGATTCCTATATACAGGTGCTTCTTGTAGTATTCTTATATATCAATTAATATAAAAATTCCAAGGGTTTAACATTTATGTACTTTTTCCGTATTTCCAATACAGGTATGGAGGAGAAGCTGATCCTTGAAGAGGAAGAACCCTGTGCTTTGCACTTGATA
This sequence comes from Macrobrachium nipponense, assembly GCF_015104395.2. NCBI lineage: Eukaryota > Metazoa > Arthropoda > Malacostraca > Decapoda > Palaemonidae > Macrobrachium > Macrobrachium nipponense. The sequence continues at coordinate 58,847,502 of NC_087205.1, forward strand.
ATTTCACATTATTAAATAATAAAAATATTTCAAGTTTTCCAAGTGAGTAAAATTAACTTCCCTTCAATAGCATTGAATCATCTATAATAAGGCGATTATAGAGTTTTCAGCTTGCTCATTGTCATTCCCTGGAGACATTGTTAATGTTTCTCGATACCATGACTGCCCTGAAACCTTTCTTCCAGGTACGAAGCTGCTTGGAGACAAAATCCCAGCAGCAGGCACCAGATGCACCGGTGGTGGGGATCAACCAAAAGAAAAATTTGAAGGCCGTTGGCCTACCATCCGGCCAACTGAATAATTACGAGGTCAACAGGACAAAACCCATGCACATTCCCATGGAAAATGGGATGCTGAAAGCATGGGACTTTAATCCCAACGGAAGTACATAGAAGGCTCCGCAGACGACAAATCACGGTAGAACGGCCTCGAATGGAATAGACACACGCCTAGCACCATTACCCCCTCGACTCCCACTCCGTCAATGCCATATCCCAAACACATGATACCAAGTACATGAAAATTAGGTATTCTAAACCAGTAGAGCTCATTTACTTTATACGTTAAAAAGGGTAGGGGAAGGGGGTACTGGGTTGAAACCAACCCAGTCATCTAAGTTAGGTCAAGTGATGGCCACAGGGCAAATTGTGTATAGATCGGTCAGGCAATTCGGATTTCTATAGTGCATAAACAACCAAACATTCACACACACACACACACACACACACACACAAATATATATATATATATATATATATATATAATATACTATATCTAATGTATATGTATAAGTATAGATGAATAGAGCTATATATTATACTATGTATATAGTGTGTGGTATATATGTAATATATAGGTATATTATTTATTATATATATAATATTATTATATATTATTATATTATATATATTTATATATATTTATATGTATATATGATTATATGTATTATATAATATTATATATATATAGAAATATATAATATAGAATATATATTATATATATAAATAGATATATATATATATTAAGAATAGGGAATATATAGATTATGATATATATATATTTATATAGGGTCTATATATATATATATAATATTATAATAATATATATTAATTATGGGAGAGGGTTAACAGAAATCTATATGAATATAACTGACTTAAATATGCAAAGATTCCTCTATTACAGTCCAGTACCTACAACAGAAAATTCTGTCGGAATTCCGGAAACTTGATCCGGCTAAAGAAGGCTACATTTCAAAGGAGATAAAATATATATATATATATATATATATATATATATATATATATATAATATATGATATATATTACGATATATATATACAAACAAACACCCATATATATATATATATATATATATATATATATAGTATATATATACTATATATATATATACATATATACCCTATAAATATTATATATATCATATATATATATATTATATATATAAATATATATCGGGTATAATATCACACACACACACACACACATATATATATATATATATATATATATATATATATATATATATATATATATATATATATATATGTATGTATACTGAAAATTTTATCCCATTTCTTCACACTTTTAATTTAGATTTTTCCCCCGATTTTTTATATTCTTGAATTTAGTTTTTTATACAATGATTTAGTTTTTTTAATAAATGATAGATTAATAATTTCAACAACAAATTGTGAAATGACAAAATAAAGATTTAATGAGTTAAAATGATTATTTTCAATGTGTTCAAAACAGGAAATGTAATTGTGCCAGGAAAAAACGATTCATAAAAATAATTACTCCAGTACAAATGCTTTTTATTACTGCGATGGGTTTAGGGCTTCGATCAATCAAATCAATTTTACAAGTTACGGCCGAAAGCATTTTCAAATCTCTATAAACTTTTAAACTTTCAACTACTGAAACAGCTTTTCAAAGAACTGTCAAATGAAATTCTAATCAATTTAGGAACAGCTTTTAAAACACGCCTCAAATCATTTGTGAAACTTTGATTTTCGTTAACTTCCAGAACATTACAGAGAAATCCTACTAAATTTATCTGACTCTTGTAACTCCCACGGCCAAGGGAAAATATTGCTTCGTAAACGACTGGAGCGTGCGGTTAACTTGTGGAAGTAAATCTGGTGGGGATTTCTGTTCTTTAGAAAACAAGCTTTCCACAACGTTCATGGAGTGTTGTGATAATTGGTTTCAAGCATCCTCGCAAAATGTTAGCTCCCAAAGATGACACGCTAGGCACTGTATTTTATCTATCACTTCCATACTGTTATTTTACTTGGCTTTCTAATGGACATTGTGACGAGAAGCAAAATTCGGCTAATTATAAGTTTCCCAGTCATTTCTACTCTAAAAAATTCAATAACTTCTTGAAATAAAGGGAAAACTTATAGGTAAGCGTAACACCGATTAAAAATTTGTTACAACCCAAAATATACTAGAAACATCATGGAAGAGAAGCAAATGTCGGGCAGCCACAAAATATATTGGTAGAGTTTAAAATTCAATACAGTGCAATTGCTTCCATCTCTAAATCTTCCTAACCGAACATAAGTACTACAAAACATACCGCATTTTCCCAATGACATTGATTGTCATCCGACTTTTAGAATGGAGCGATGTCTACCATTAATAAAAGCCTGTGGGAATATTCCCAATATCACTATGAAGATTCGTCCTGAGATTGTCACGAAGAAGCGTCCAGCCTTTGAGTAACAAATTAAAAGTTAATGTCCACATTCTACGTACAAGGATAGTTTCAAAGAGCATCACCCTTCATCTACCTATAATAACAAAATCGGAGATGATCCTTCTTGTTTGTCCTTCCCCGAGTGACAGCAGGGGAGACATGACACAGCCGGCCACCCCTGCAAAATGGTTTGTCCGTCCCAGCTCGGTGCTTGGTAGGTAAGGGAAGGGGAGAGTAGGAGACAGAGCCACCCTCCTGCTGCAAACCTGTTTGTCCTCACCGTGTGGGGCGGGATAGGTAGGGGCAGAGTCAAAGTATATCGGGTTTGCTCACGAGGCGGTACTAAAACCTTTCCCCGCCCCTTGTGAAACGTCATTAGTTACAAAAGGACCATATGTTTATGAAACTATATTTACGATAACATTTTTATATAACTATTATTACGATGGCGTTTTTTTATATAAATGTTCATCTTATTACATGTTGCCGTATATTACGGTAAAGTACAAAGAATGCCCTTTCAAATGATATATGACACCTTACAATTACGATTATTTTCAAACCCACAAGCGCGCACAGAAAAAATTATCTACGCACACAAAAATGTGCAATTACTTCATCCGTCAACCTACATACATTCACGTTTCGTAGCGTATCTGACTAAGGGATGATGACAGAAAGAAACTGAAAAAATGGATTGGAAAGCTGATAAAATTTACTATGTAAAGCATAAATAAAATTGATAAGTAGCCTCTGAAATTTTCGAGGAATTCTAAGTCAAAGACGGACCATAATTTTTTATTTTATTTTATGTAAATATTTACCACATTTTTCTTACATAAATTTTCATTTTATTACATTTTGCCATAGTCAACGTAAAAGTAAAAAGAATGCCCTTTCAATTGGTATATGACACATTACAATTACGTACTTTCAAACCCATAAGCGCGCAGAGAAAAAATTTTCTACGCACACAAAAATTATAAAAATTAAGCGTTCGTGGGAGATCTGAAATCTAGCCCCGCCCCTTGTGAAACGTCATCAGTTACATCCAGCCAGACTGACGAATACCTTTTTGTACTTTTTTCCGAAAATATTATAATAGTTTGAGGCATACATAATTATTACCTTTATGTTACAGTTTGTGTTATATGTAAACTTAAGTACGAATGTATATTTATGTGATATGAAGTGCTAATGAGAAATTTGCTGGAAATGTGTTTTCTGTATCATCGTCGTCTTCATTTATTTCTATGATACCTTATATCGTACATGATGTAATTCTTATACTTTTGATACTGTTTTCTATTTTGTAGTCAAGTCGTGCAAATGCAACTGCCATTTTTTACACTGCCTGTATCCACATTTTCTCTGTATTTATTGCATAACAATTAGTATTCATAATAAGATTTGGAAAACTATAATTAATCTATCATTCTAACCTTTTGCATAAATAAAAAAAAAGAAGTTGCTTTTCAAAGTGAGGTATGAACAGTGACAGAACTAAATACATTTCTTAATAATTATTTATAATCTTGATAATATTACTACCTGAAAGAGAGAGAGAGAGAGAGAGAGAGAGAGAGAGAGCAAGTTGTCATGTTATAAAAAATGGACTTGAAGAGAATACAGCAAACCAGTATATAGGTAAGCAAATAAATAAGTAAAGAATAAACATATGAAGAAAGCTGGAGTAGCTGTGTGTGTTGAAACTGGTATATTTTTTGTGAAATAAAACAAGGCTTGGTGACCAAATGAGTGAGTGGGTATTAAAAAACATCAAGCATGTGACCTCCTTACAGATTTTATCAAGATTTTATAAAAAACACCTACAATATGGATTAAATGTATAAAAACTAAAGGTTCTTTAAGTAATTCAATGGATAAGCACGGGAAGTGTTACTCTTGTGACGTCACATTATTAGCTCTGCCCCCACTGCCGAGTTGAGCAGACCCTATATACTTTGACTTTGGGTAGGGGAGACAGCAGCGCCGTTCCAGATAGCGCTGACCAGAGTCAAAGTAATAGGGTCTGCTCAACTCGGCAGTGGTGGCGGAGCTAATACTGTGACGTCAGAAGAGTAACACTACCCGTGCTTCTCCATTGAATTACTTAAAGAAGCTTTAGTTTTTATACATTTAATCCATATCGCATGTTTTTTTTTAAAATCTGATAAAACCTGTAAAGAGGTCACATGCTTGATGTTTTTTAATAACCATTCAAAGTATATAGGGTCTGCTCAACTCGGCAGTGGGGGCGGAGCTAATACTGTGACGTCATAAGAGTAACATTCCCGTGTTTCTACACTTAATCACTTAAAGAACCCTTAGTTTTTATACATTTAATCCATACCGCATGGTGTTCTTCATAAAATCTTGATGATAAAATCTGTAGAGGTCACACGTTTGATTTTTTTATTTAATACCCATTCTCTCATTTAATCACCAAACCCTGTTTTATTGCACAAAATATACCAGTTTGAACACACATAGCTACTCCAGCTTTCTTCATATGTTTATTCTTTACTTATTTATTTACTTACCCATATACTGGTTTGCTGTCCATTTGTTTTAACATGACAACTCTCTCTCTCTCTCTCTCTCTCTCTCTCTCTCTCTCTCTCTCTCTCTCTCTCTCTCTCTCTCTCTCTCCTCTCTCCTCTCTATCTCTCTCTCTCTCTCTATCTTCTCTCTCTCCGCTCTCTCTTCTTCTCTCTCTCTCTCTCTCTCAAGTAGTAATATTATCAAGATTTTAAATAATTCTTAAGAAACGTATTTAGTTCTGTCACTGTTTTCATACCTCACTTTGAAAAGCAACTTTTTTATGATAAAGGTTAGAATGATAGATTAATTATATTTTCCAAATCTTATTGTGAATACTTATTGTTATGCAATAAATACAAAGAAAATGTGGATACAGGCAGTGTAAAAAGGGCAGTTGCATTTGCACGACTTGGCCACAAAAAAGAAAATATAAAAAATATAAGAATTACATCATATACGATATAAGGTATCAAAGGAATAAATGATGAAGAAAATGATACAGGGAACACATTTCCAGGAAATTTCTCATTAGCACTTCATATCACATAAATATACTTTCGAACACATAAGTTTACATATAACACAAACTGTATACATAACGGTATTAATTATGTATGCCTCAAACGATAATATTATTTTCGAAAAAAGTACAAAAAGTTATTCGTCAGTCTGGCTGGATGTATCTGATGACGTTTCACAAGGGGGGGCCTAGATTTCAGATCTGCGAACGCTTAATTTTTTATAATTTTTGCGCGCGTAGATAATATTTTCTGTGCGTGATTATCTGTTTGAAAATAATTGTAATTGTAATGTGTCATATACAAATCGAAATGGAATTCTTTGTACTTTTACATGGTATATGGTAAAACGTAATAAGATGAAAAATTTTGTAAGAAAAATGTGGTAAATATTTACATAAAATTTATCAATTTTGGTCCGTTTTTGACCTAGAATTCCTCGAAAATTTTTTAGAACACCTATCAATTTTATTTATGCATTATATCGTAAATTTTATCAGCTTTCTAATCTATTTTTCAGTTTCTTTCTATCATCATCCCTTAGTCAGATACGCTACGAAACGTGAATGTATGTAGGTTGACGGATGAAGTAATTGCACATTTTTTGTGTGTGTAGATAATTTTTTCTGTGCGCACTTGTGGGTTTGAAAGTAATCGTAATTGTAATGTGCTATATATCATTTGAAAGAGCATTCTTTGTACTTTAACGTAGTATACGGCATTATGCAATAAAAGGAAAATTTATATAAAAAAAACACCATCGCAAAAATAGTTATATGAAAATGATATCGTAAATATAGTTTCATGAACATATGGTCCTTTTGTAACTGATGACGTTTCACAAGGGGCGGGGATAGGTTTTAGTACCGCCTCATGAGCAGACCCTGTATATTTTGACTCCGGCGCTGACAAGCTCGTAACAGACTAATATCGGGAGTAAGACCATTCAAGCTAAGCTGTCAATATTGTACGTTGCTAAAACTTGACCTAAGACGACGTATTAAAGTTTTCTATTTTGCCGTGAAATATGATTATTGTACCCTCTAAGAAAGTAAAAATTTATTGAATGGTTTGAAAAAAATATTCTGAGCTTTAGACTCGAACTGAGTTTAGTGTCAATGTGTTAAAAATTAGAGATTTAGGTACAATAAAATTGCATGTAACCAATGTTATTTAGATGCGAACGTACATATTACGTACCTTAAACCACCAGTCATTATTTCTTTCCACCGTGAATAAAAAATGTCTAACACCTCATGAGACACCTCGGCTATATTCTTATTCGCTAATTCTACGCTAAAGTTCCGGGGAGCGCCGTGTTAAGTAGTACCAACCCCACGGGGATTAACGTCAAAATAAACAAACGGTAAATGTCTAAATTATCTCACTTGTACAGCATTACATTTACCGATTTCCATAATATTCTGGCAAAAAGTTTTTATATACTATCTCCGTGTGGAGCACTTCTCTAGAATTACTTATTTACTTTCTATCAAAATTAGTTGGGTCAATATATCGGTTTGCAATTAGCAGATGCCTAATCTACGTCCATTGCAATGAAAAGAAACTTGGAATACGCCACATTGCAAACTATAAACAAGGTAGGGGACCTCAAGAACTTAACGCATTTGTAATTTCCTACTTAGGACAATAGGAGTGGGTTCAAATGGACCTTCTAAAACGTGTGCGAATATCAGTTTCATCTATTTCGTCAAAATTTTACAATCTTGATCATTATTTACGACAAAATCAACAGTTTCACCAGAAAAAAATAAAACTTTTTATACAATACAGTTTTTAAAGCAGAAACAATTCAATCCTAATTTATAGTCAAGCATTTGAAAGTAGTTAAAATCTAAAACTCACATATAAATACACCCAAGCCCCCAAAATTAACGTGCCTACACAAATATGGCAATAATAAACTTTGTAATTCTACTCATAACTCCGCGTGGACTGCAAGGAACGGTCCCTTGAATACGACAGCCACTAGTGATTGGGGCGTCAAATGTATTTCGCTATGTTTAGTACTAGCCCCTGGTGGTTAATTACAGGCAATCCCCCCCAACATAACTGTAAATTCTTAATAAGCAACCAAAATACTATGGGGAACTGTAATTTCAAAAGAAATACCCGACGCGGAGTTATTACCTAGAACCACCATAATAAATCACAGAGTAAAAAAACAAGCAACCACCATACTTAGTCCTCAACCTATTTGGCAGGTGCTCAATTAGTGACAAAGCTTTTGAAAGTCGAAGAAAACAACAGCGAGACTTTACCTTGTATTTGAAGCCACCATTTTTCTGCATACCAACTTTCTTTAAAACAATCGATTATTTTCAAAGCCATTAATTTCACTCCCGCAAACACTCATTAAACAGTTCACTTGTATGTAATTATGACAATGAGGAAATTCCCTGACTGTTCGTACACTTTATCTGTTTATGTTAACAGCGCAACCATTTACTGAACAGACGGTCGCTTTTAGGTACTAAATATTCTCAACTATTAATTCACATAAGAAAAACAACGCCAAACCGGAAGCGAATAGACGCAGAGGAAAAAAATTGAGAACTAAATCACCGTCCAGAGTCCAGACTCCAGACCAGCTAGAGGACGGGGGATCAAAAGAGGTTTGGTGATGGGCTGGGTAGGGGGTCGTGTGGATAGACGACCGAAAAGGGAGTATAAAAACAGGAGCCAAAAACACAGGCGGCTGCCACTACTTGGGAATCTGGTCACACAACAACGCCATCTTCAGCCGAACGTGAAGCTAAAACCGCTTAGTTTTAGCGCTCTGCGCTCGTTATTTTGATCTCTGGTTGGACTAATTGACGGTATGAAATTGATGATGCTTACCATCTATAACTGGAACAATGTTATTTACTGAAAATGATTGGTTACCAGGTTAATCCTTAAACTTATCAAAATATACAGTTATGCTGACACTTAAGTTGCTTTATCAAAGTAAGCAACACACGTACAGTCATCTGCACTTAGTAAACTGAATCTATGCACATGATATACGTAACTGCTTACACACTCTTGCATGGAAGAATGGATAAACTTATTCGCAAATACACATATTGTACATGATATAATTATGCCCTGTTCTATGTGAATCATTAGCCTGGTTAGCCTCCGGAATTGAATGATTAAGAGTTGGTGCAGCCTCGTCTTTACCGCGTGTCGTGTGTTGGGGTGCACCTTTCACGATTCCAGACTGCGTACTTGAGTGACTTATTAATATTATTATGTACATCGATGTGTATTATTGCGCTGAGGCATTATATGAGAAGGAAAGGCGAGTATCGAGATTTGTTTGTTATATCGTTATTGTTCATTTATTTATACATTTTAAGACTTAATTTCGAATAAATATTTTGTTAAATTTACAGTTATCAACCGCCACGGTAGTTAGCAGTGTTAGTAAAGCCCAGTCACCCGGAGTACGCAAAAAACCCCCGACTTTGGCCCTTTATAACTGGAAATACTCAACCGACCGGGATGAAACTCTGGCTTATAGGTTCCCCACTAAAGTCTCTCTTATCCTGTAAAATTTCATCGAAATCCGTATAATTGTATAATTATGCAGCAACGCGCTGAGCTGACCATAACACGGAGAAGCCACATAGGTCTAAGAAAACCATATCTAAAAACCTAAATTACTTGTTTACCTTAAGATATGTGTTTTAAATATAAGAACCCGAATAATTAAATTGGTTACATATCACCCTCACATCCGTAAATAATTTAGAACTCATAAAAAAATTAAACCTAGTGTTTACCGGCCTTTTCAATACCCATTAGATTCGTTGCTGAACTAACAGTTACGTCAAATTCGTCCGTTAGCTTACGTAGCCAAAAAAAAAAAAAAAAAAAAAAAAAAATTAGATGAGAATCAAATGTCTCATTTATCCAACACTGTATTTTCAATTACTACAATAATTTGGATATCTAATGTAATTAACAAGCCTCTTTTCTTAAAACTTATTTTTTCTTATCTACGAAAGTAATTTTGCTCTTGAGCCGGTGGCATGAATGATCGTGTCTCGAGAAGTTTACTAGGGAGCGGATGCGAGATTGACACCGCACACATTGTTTTCGATAAATGTCGAGTTATCCTCTTCATTAACGTGAACAACAGGTTTGTTTAGTTAAGTTTTAAATCTAATTGAATATATTTGTCGAAAAGCGTTAGTGGGCAGTTTTTTTTTTTAAATAAAGCAATGAATTTCCTGCATTTTGGTTTGAAAGAACCGTCTTCCTGGAGTAGCCAAACAGCTTAGGTTCTCAAGTTGAGGCATCTGTTATGATTGATGTTTTTACTTGTCTCATCTGTTTTAATTGGTGCTTTTACATGTGTCTATCAATAAACTTTTACATTCTCTATTGTGGCCCCCGGTAGTGTAATAGTTTTTGTACGTAATGCATTTAACTGTGGACACCCCGTATTATATCTGCTGTAAAATATCATGGATCAGGTCCGTACCCAGAGTTTTTTATGGGGGGGGGGGGGGGGTGTGGTTGTCGTTTTCCCCAAAACTTGACCTTTTCTTCTAAAAATGTCATTGCATATATAGGTATATACAAGTTGAAATGCTTGACAATGTTATTTTAGTTATATTAAGAAGAAAAATTGGGCATGCGGTCTATGCCCTTCTACCCGATTGGATGCTAGTCAAAGTACTGACTTTGGTTAACAGAATTTTACTTATAATGTTGAAAGTTTGCACTGAAATTCAAGAATATTTCTTCAGTTTTATTGACTGATTCATTTATTATGTTAACAATAACATGGATATTACTTTATTTGTTGTTACGTTATATACTTTGACGTAACAAAAAACAAAAATTATGTATTACTTTGCAAGTGCAGTTCAATGAGAAGGATAGTCATAGAGAATATGGAATCCCAGCAATTTTGGGGGGGTGGGGTCGTTCGAACCCCCACTCGGTACAGGCCTGCGGATATGTGACAAGCCATAGGCCATACACGTTAATTTCTTATATTTTGAGGCAGTGACAGGGCATAAGCCTCTACGCCAATTTCTTATTCTTTGAGGCACTGACATGGCATAGGCCTACACAAAAATTTCTTACTTTTAGGCACTGACGGGGTATGGGCCTACACATCAATTTCTTATACTTTGAGGCACTGACGGGACATAGGCCTACACATCAATTTCTTATACTTTGAGGCAATGACAGTTCATAGGCCTTTACATCAATTTCTTATATTTTGAGGGAGTGAAAGGGCATAGGCCTACACGTCAATTTATTATATTTTGAGGCAGCGACAGGGCATAGGTCTATACATCAATTTCTTATACTTTGAGGCAACGACAGGGCATATACCTACATGCTAATTTCTTATATTTTGAGGTAATAACAGGGGATTGTCCTACACATCAATTTCCTATACCTTGAGGCAATGACAGGGCATAGGCCTACATGTCAATTTCTTATATTTTTAGGTAATAACAAGGGATTGGCCTACACATCAATTTCTTATACCTTGAGGCAATGACAGGGCATAGGCCTACATGTCAATTTCTTATATTTTGAGGTAATAACAGGGGATTGGCCTACACATCAATTTCTTATACCTTGAGGCAATGACAGGGCATAGACCTACATGTCAATTTCTTATATTTTGAGGTACTAACAAAGGATTGGCCTACACATCAATTTCCTATACTTGAGGTAATGACAGGGCATAGGCCTACATGTCAATTTCTTATATTTTGAGGTAATAACAAGTGATTGGCCTACATATCAATTTCCTATACTTCGAGTCAATGACAGGGCATAGGACTACATGTTAATTTCTTATATTTTGAGGTACTAACAAGGGATTGGCCTACACATTAATTTCCTATACTTGAGGTAATGACAGGGCATAGGCCTACATGTCAATTTCTTATATTTTGAGGTAATAACAAGGGATTGGCCAACACATCAATTTCCTATACTTGAGTCAATGACAGGGCATAGGACTACGTGTCAATTTCTTATATTTTGAGGTAGTAACAAGGGATTGGCCTACGCATCAATTTCCTATACTTCAGGTAATGACAGGGCATAGCCTACATGTCAATTTCTTATATTTTGATTGCCTCCGCATCAATTTCCTATACTTGAGTTAATGACAGGGCATAGGACTACATGTTAATTTCTTATATTTTGAGGTACTAACAAGGGATTGGCCTACACATCAATTTCCTATACTTGAAGCAATGACAGGGCATTGGCCTACATGTCAATTTCTTATATTACGAAGCAGTGACAGGGCATACGCCAAACAATAATATCTTATACTTTGAGGGAGTGACAGGGAATAGACCTACACGTCAATTTCTTATATTTTGAGGTAGTAACAGGCATAAGCCTACACGCCCAATTTATATATATATATATATATATATATATATATATATATATATATATATATATATATATATATATAAATTGGTCTTTTTTTAAAACTTTTTATTTCCATACTGATAAGGTGTTATATATATTATATATAAATATAGTATTATATATACTATTATCATATATATATATATCATATATAAAACACCTTATCAGTAGTATAGAAATAAAAAGTTTTAAAGAAGACCAACTCACTTTTTAAAATAAAACGGTAACTCACATTATCTGTTGCTCCTTTAAAACTCAGGGTCTTTGGTTGTCATCATCGCAACATCGTGAATAGATTAAAAATTAACCGAGTATCCTTCTTAATATATATATATATATATATATATATATATATATATATATATATATATATATATATATATATATATTAGTATATACGTACAGAGAGACGTAACACCTTTAGTAAATATAATCATTCTAATTACATTAACAGAGACACGCAACTGTAAAGAAATGGAAAGAAGGATTTTAAGATTAGCGACTGAACATGTAGTTAGTTAATACCTGCTGAGCCATACGATGCTGTTCGCAGGCCATCATGAGCCCAGCACCTGTGCAAAAGGAGTTTTAAAAATTGTTAGTGCCCTACAAAACCTGAAATGCTAGACTGTATACTTAATCCAGCAAGCTAATCAGTTTTGCTTTACGAAACACAACTAATAATTCATTACAAATTGCAATAAGAAATTTGCAATTGGAAAAATGAATGCATAAGTCATTGCAGGCAGATAATTCATAACAAAGATCAAGATTGACGTTAACATGAATAATGCAGTGTTATAAATAGTTTCCCCCATCACTCTCTCTCTCTCTCTACACACACATACACAAATACTACGTACAGAGCCACGGAGAAAGGATTTGTTGAGGAGAAATTTTCTCTCTGCTCGATATATCACGGCAAGAAACGAAAGATATCAATTCATGCGTTGAATCTTATAGTAGAAATCTGCCGAAGATTTATAGGAGAAAATCATTTCATTATGGGATATGACTCCACGCCACTCACCTCACCATCGCTTCTGTTCAGTTCATAGTTGCAAGAGGAAAAGAGATCAGACTAAGTTATAGAAATATAAATGGGAGTCGTTTCCGGACGCGGTGTTGCATTTGTCTTCGACGTGATTATACAGTGACCCTTAACCTTAAGTATCCTTTCCTCGGGGGACCATGCAATTGCTTCCATTATTTTAATTGAGCCGTAATTTTACCCTTCACGCCAGCTGAGCTCAAGAGGAAAGTATTCATGCTCTGTAGGAGGCGCCATTTCCTCTAATAATGAGATGCCTCTTCCATTTATAAAGAGGGAGTTCGTTAGGCCGGGTTTAATGAGGCAACGCAAGGAACCAGCGGAGCGGCTGCTGTCTTCTACGGCAGCGAATCTGGCACGAACCTAACTCGCTTGAAAAAGAGGCTGAGCTCTTCATTATTGCCGCTGTTTTCACCGCTGGTGATGCTCCAAGTTCTGCCCCAGGTACTACTGTTCCTAATGTTTCTTATTCGACTGTTTCAGTCATCAGAGGAGGTGGAGTTTATTTTTTTTTTATTTTTTTTTTGTAAGCCCAAGAGGAAAAGGTGGTTCTATACCAGTGAATGGCGATGAATACATAATCTTTGAACCATAATGCCTCTGCTCTGCCTTTGACGCCAACATGAACTTCAGTACAAATTTACGTATGGCATTAAACATACATATGTGTGCAAAGGCTTGTCCACCTATAAAACATTCCGGACTGTATGTTACGTGGGAAACCAGTCAGTTGCTAGATCGCAGGTAGAAATAGCTTTTGTTGGCGTCACTAGCTTCGAGCAAGACGCATGAGCTGTGCATTTCAAACATAATTCCTCAAGCGAGATGTAAGAGTGCTTATTTATGTTTACGGAGTGTTTTTAGGACAAATACACAAGTGATGGTACTTTCACTAATACTTTACAAACCATACAAATGTGAATTTATCGCCTTTTAGTAGGTGGGAAACAAATTTCAGACGCTCGCGCTATTCTAAAAACTCTAAACAATGTATGTTTTTTCTGAATAACAGCGAAAACATAATATTCTTTAGGCTGCATTCTCTAAAAGCCAAACGCCCTCAGGAGGTGCTTCTCTTTATTTTAGATTTTAATTTCTAAGTTTGGTTCGTAACTTTCCGTGCTCGTCACGCGGAAATATTTCCTATTATCTTGACCTCCCTTTCAGGTAATTTCATAATCCTTTCAAATACTTCTTAATTATATTGCTGTTTTCGGTTTTAAAGATTATACCCTTAGCTGCTTCATCCTCGTCGTTAACTTTGAATTCGAACATGCCTTTGCATAACAGTCCTCACCATTGTCTCGTGACAGAATCTGTGTAAAAAAAGTCTCAATTGAATCTTAATTCGGGGAGTCGTGGTTTTCTTACATGATCTTACCTAACTCAGCACTCCTAGATTTCTCTTTTTACAGTTCATTACATTAAGTATATGTATATTTTCTTTGTTTAAGCTAATGCTTCTTAGGAAGCATTTACAGTTCATTACATTAAATATATGTATATTTTCTTTGTTTAAGCTAATGCTTCTTAGGAAGCATTTGCTGTTCATTACATTAAGTATATTTATATTTCTTTTGTTTAAGCTAATGCTTCTTAGGAAGCACTTGCAATGTTCTAAGTAAGAATGTATGACCTTATCACATTAACGTTTGAAAAAGATCAAAATGGGAACCACGAAAAAGGGTGAAATTGCGTTATTTCAAAATAACTGATAACAGTCCAAGGCACAGGTGTCATATAGCGTGGCACATCAGTAAAAACAACAGAACGGAGGTATATAAATTAAAAGAACTTGCCTCGCAATGTATGTGTGTGGAATTTGGTTGAAAACTCAGTGCAAAATGCGACAATTCAAGTTAGTAATAGATTCAATTCCCTATGGAAATTTACGCAGATAAATTCAATTACGATATACTGAGCTACCCAGGACAGAAAAAAGGGGGAGCTCTGCTACAGAAACGGGAGAAGAATGAAGAATTTTAAGTCTGTCAATGACATCAGAATAGATAAGAGATACGATTAGTTATAATCTTTTTATTTTTCTTGAGTCGACGATAAATACCTACAGTCGATATCACTGACTCTTCCATCTTGCCTCTGATGCTTTAGAAACCCAACCTCTGGTGCGCGGTGAACAGTGTGAGATTCATCCAATCGAGATGTGCTTCAGCGATATCGAATGCGAATATTTGCCGTCACTTAAGACAAATAGCTATAACTGTAACCAAAGACTTTGGATGCAGTTATAATGAATAGAAACATACGGGAGAAGAAGAATGCTACTGAATTATTTGGATTGTCGTCACTTTGTTCTCTCCTTATTACATCGTGATATTACGCATTGTGATTATAAAAATTTTTTTGATGCAAAGCCATAGCTCATATATGTCTCAAAATACGAATTAACATCTGGAGATCTCGTAGATGTAGGAAAAAGTACAACATATTGCATCTCTGAAAGAAGAAATTCGACATTCTTATGCACTTTGTATAAATTTTATGCTGGTCATGTTTTACGATAAGCACGCCTTTTAAAGTTAGTAACATGGTGCCTAGTCTCAGTAGTTTTTATTCTATTTAAAGTTAAATTTATCCATAATCGTACTTCTGGCAGCCCTATATATCCCGTTGGTGGCCCGAGGTGGCGAGGGCAACTATACAGTTGGCTAAAAACGTTGACTTGATGGTAATCGACCTATTACATCTTGCTGCCCAAAGCGTGGCTCTCTCCTTGGTCCTCCTGGATCACAACAACCCACAATGCACCAGTCAAACAGCAGAGCTTCGACATGCGCAATCTGACATTCAAGGCTTAACGCACAACACTTTAGGTACCAACAACATAGGCCACCACCGGATTGTGGCTGAGTTTCATGAGGTAGGGCTAAGAGCTTTATGGGCAGTGGCTGAGCTCACCACTGGATAGAAAACTCGATTGCGTTGAAGTTTTTTACTTGTTGTTTGTCCTCGGCTGGGTGACAGTAGGGTACACATGACACAGCCACCCACCCAATGCAAACCAGTCTGTTTGCCTCAGGTGGGTGCAGAGTAGGTAGGGGAAAGTGTTTGTCCGTCCCGGGTGTGAGCGGGGCAGGTAGGGGGATCAGAAGTGCAGGGGAGACAGCAGTGCCGAGTTGCAGTATAGCACGTGCTAACAAGCTCGTTCATTTAATACTTTGGTTTCCTACTGTAAAATGTAAATTCTCAGGCAGCTTTCACTTTCTGCTGTCTCTAGTTATTCAGAATGTCTCTGAAGCCCTATGGCTAAGATCATCTCATGAAAACAGATGTGAGACGAAAGACCCAAAACCACCTAAACTCACGCCTGGTTAAAAATTTTTACCGAAAGGAAGTAGAATCACACGAATTTGGTCAAGTAAATAGTTTGGCTAAATAGAAATGTGAAACTGTTTTTCACAGACACGGCTAGAGAATGTGTCTAAAATTGTTGACCATAAACTGACGGTTAAAATCTTAATGAATATTTCAACTGAAATCACAAATAACAGAAACTGATTAGTGTTGACAAATGAATAACCTCTATCTTATGATCTACTTACAATGTATCAATGAAAGGCTTCAGCAGAAAGCGAACTTTGTTATTATTCAAGATAAGCTTCTATTCATACAGAACAAGCTTAAATACTATTATCATGCAAAGAAAGCTCAACCAGAATGTGTCAGATATTTATATTTGATATTACTTGGAAATGTAATGTATACGTGCAATGTAGCGCAATGAAAGATAAACCCCACGGAAGAAATCTGATACCGGTTTCGTTTTTAGCTTGTCTAATACATCTTCATGAGAACTTAAACATAGGAATAGAAATTTGCAATACATCCACACACACATAAATAAAAGTATATACCCGGTCCGCCCCGGGTGACAGCTTGATGGGGGTGTCATGAAGGCTCATAGATTATATCCAATTCCTCTGTTTGATGTTTCCAGTTATTATTATTATTATTATTATTCAGTGATTTTCTGAAGCAGAAATCCCCCGTTTTCTTTATACCACGCCAATTGTAAACAAGTGTGTCACGTGTCTCGCTAAGGTATGCTGTGCTTACTTCTTTGTCTTTTCGCTTATATATTCACATTTGAATGCTGTGATTATGCTGAAAGGTCCATAAAGTGTTAGAGACGTTGGCTATGTAGGGCAAAAGCGTAAAATTTGCCCAGAAAAAGATAGATGGGGAATATTCGTTAGTGTATCTGGCTCGTGAGTGTCATATGCCTATTGGAAATCTTGCCATTTTCTTTATCGTCAATATATCGCAATTTTATGCTTTTATTCATAGTTTCTTGTTCTCTTTATATCAATATATCGTGATTTTGCTTTCTCTTGTTCATAGTTTACTGTTATCTCTATGTTCCAAAATGCTGCGATTTAAAGAAAACTTCTGGTAAAAAGGGTAATAATATTATAATAATTTGTATTATTATTATTATTACTAAAAGTCACAAAAATAGATTAGACGGAGATGAAGGAAAGCCAGTATTATAAGTATTTAGGGATATGTGCAGGGATGATTTAATGCACTGAAAGAATGTCTCACATCGAAAAACTGGGATTTTATGAAGTTACACATGCTATATATATATATATAATATATAATATATATATATATATATATATATATATATATATATATATATATTATATATATATATATATATATATATATATAATGTAGAATCTACTGGTCACTATTTTTACCAGATACATATGCAATTGTAATAGCCACAATGCCCTCTTAACTTCTTGAATTCTTTGCTCTGTTTTGGATACGCTTGTCAATACAAAGCCTGAAGATCCAAGTTCAAAGAAATTTGAAGAAGAAATTGTGAAGTCCGGTCCTGTGTTCGTTTCCCAGGACCGGACATCACAATTTCTTCAAATTCCTTTGAATTTGGATATTCAGACTTTGTAGTGACAAGCGTATCCAAAAATGAGCAAAGAATTCAAGAAGTTAAGAGGGCATTGTGGCTATTACAATTGCATATAATATATATATATATATATCCTTATATATATATATATATATATATATATATATATATATATCGTCTCTTTTTTGGCAGAATAACTCAGAATCTCGAAATGAAGAGAAACCGTCCCAGTGGATGTCAGCAAAGAAAACTGAAGACGAAAAAAGAACAGGAGTCTAAGGAAATATTAGGATCAATATTGAAATATGTTAATTTGCCATCCACGTCAAGTTCAAGTACCACCGGGGATGTATGTGAAAAACAGAAACCAGACACGGAATGAGGTGGCAGGAATTTCTGGAGTTGCAGGCAACACAGATGACATATTATCTTCAGCAGAATCTGAATATTCGAGTGACAATGACGACGTACAGGGATCACCATCAGAGCCTGCAAGTGAGCAATGGAAGAGGAAATCTTCAAGGAAATCATCAACACATGAACAAGAGAAATCAAAGGATGAAGGGAAAGGAAGTGAAATCTTTGATCTGGCATACTCTGATGTAGGAGCTTGGACAATACTTTTACCTAAAGATTTCATAGTTGATATCATAAAGCAGGGATGTGAACCTTTCCAACACAAGGATGGACCATTTCGCTTAGTGAAAAGACCGGGAGAGAAACTGAAAGGAGAAACCCGGCAACCAACTACTACATGGATTTATAAAGTTCTGCTCACTGGAGAGAAAGTTTTAAGAACATGGATGGTATATTCCCCTTCAGAAGAGAGTTTATTTTGCTTTTGCTGCAGACTGTTTGCTCTTAATGATAAAAAGATGGGCATATCAAGCTAAGCATGAAATGTCAATGTACTATTATTGTTTAAGTATTGCAAGATATCAACCAAAAAAAAAAGCTCTATATTCATTCCTTATCAAAATTCTCAAGTTATTGGGCTCAGGAACGCCTGAGGGTGTGTGCGTAAATGTATGTGCAAGTGTGTACAGATATTTCGTGTCGAATTATGAAGTAGGAGGTATCTGAAAGACCTAGAAGCAAAGCCGATGCTAAATGAATCATGAAACGATTTCAAAGATGTCAGAAATTTGGATCAAAAGCTTCATAAGAGTCATTTCTTTGGGCGGTACTATATTATATTCTATATATAAACCCATAATATATTTCTTTGGGAAATATTATGTTCTATATATAAAGCCTTTGCATTCCAATTCCTCATCAGCTGTATTATTTACTGTTACTTCTTTACTTATTTAATATGAATTACTTTATCATCAATCGTCCTAAAATGATAGTTTACAATGATATAAACGATTTCTGTGACAGACTTTTCTACTGAATTATTTATAGGGAGGAAATGTAAATCATCTTACCCTTCACATCTCGACGTAATCACGTACATTATAGGTTTCATTTTTTTCTTTACATTTTAATCCTTTCAAATTCATTACCCTTCTACAGGCAGCGCATATTTCATCAATGTTCAAAGGGTGAACTCTAAGCGGTGCGAAATACATTTCACTACCATTATTAAACATTTATCGAATTTGCATATTGTTACTTAATGCCATGCATATATGTATAAAGCGTATTTGCTATTCATAGATGAACACCGTCTTTATGGATGGCGCCATTTAATGTCCTTCTGGCTGTCTGCTTTGCTCCCCATTGCCGACGGGGAATAGGAACAAACTCCAAATAAGAAATGACGAAATAAAAGCGGAATCATGGAAAGGGGAAAAAGAAGAAGAAAAAATGGAAATTCAATTACCATGGAAACATCTTCTGATCGAAAATTATTGCGAAAAAAAAAGAGGGAAAACTTAATTTTGAACTTCATCTCTCAGAGCTGATGACCTCTCCATCATTTCCAAAGGGAGTGGAAGTGGAGAGAGAGAGAGAGAGAGAGAGAGAGAGAGAGAGAGAGAGAGAGCTGTTTGAAAAAGGGAATGAAGATAATATTCGCCAGGGGTGAATATTAGGGAGCTGAGGAAGGTCGTTTCGTCTTTTCTCTGATGCAAAATGTCTAAACTTTGGCAAAAGCTCAAGAAATATATTTTTTTCCCGCCATTTGCCTTTCAATGGATCCACCTTCCATTTAATTTTGTTGTTTCTGTTTCTTTGGTCTTGACCTTTTTAGTTTTCTGTAAAAGAAAACTATTGAGATGCTCTGTCTGTCCATCCACACTTTTTCTGTCTGCCCTCAGATCTTAAAAACTACTGAGTCAAGAAGGCTGCAAGTTGGTATGTTGGTCATCCACACTCCAATCATCAGACATATGTAATTGCAGCCCTCTAGCCTCAGAATTTTTTTAAATTTTATTTAATGTTAAATTTAGCTATGATCGTGCGCCTGGCAGCGGTGTAAGGACAGATCATCACCGTGCCATGGCTGAATGTTCCATGGGCTGCGGCTCATACAACATTATACGCTGTACAGAAAACTTGATTGCACCGAAAAAACTTCGGTGCATTTTTTACTTGTTTGCATTTATGCATGTTTACATGCATATCATTTCCTGTCACGACATATCTCTCATATGACTGTTGGTTGACTCTCGTATATAATCTTCTGGACTGTCTGCCAGTCTGTCATTATCGGTCGACCTCCTTTATCCTTGCGCATGTCCGCAGTCGCTTTATCAAGCTTTCTTCATTCCTACTCTCACATATCTTAAAAGAAACTAATATCTATCTATCAACGTAAGTGTATTGCTAGATGTAATTGTAGTTGCGCAGAATAGGCAGCATATCGGTTACAGATGCAGCAAAACTACAAGAGCTTATAAAAGCTGCAAATCTATATATATCAACCAAGAAATGAAAGGGAGACCTGATGAGTGGTATTGGACTCCACTGACCATGCAGTGTGGTTATTCCTTCAATCCTTCAAGCACTTGTCTTGGGGACGGCTTAGAAGGTGGTTATAGGACGATGAGTGTTTAATGGCCCTTGCTGTTCACCTTGGATTCTTGGTTTTTGGGAATCATTGTTCTTCCTCATAACCCCGAATGGCGCAGACGTCTCATGAGCACCCGTTAAAACAGGTGACAGAGATTTCTCTATTAGTATTCTATCATAAATTAGGCACTCGCATGTTTTCTTTTGCTTTTCCTGAAGAAGATCATCAAGAAGAATATTGGAACATGAAAACCGTTGCTATTCTATAAAACTGTTCGTGAATCATGAGAAGGTGCCTCTCCTTGAAAGGAAAAGAATCACACCGAGATGAATTATTCAGGGGATTCATTAACAGAAAGCCATTAGAGAAAACAATATTCTGTTCATTTACCTGCTGGAACATTAATACCCATTATTTATGCAATCTGACCCTCGCGAGCAAAAAATGATCCAGGGAATAGTTGCAGCGTTGTCTAATTTCCCCCAAGATTATGCAAGACCGCTTTCATTTGCGCGAATGAATTACTTTCCGTAACATATTTAATCTATGAATAATTCAAACCGATCCTCATTACACTTGCACGAATAAGCGATGGAAATTATGTCGGCTTAACGTCCGCCTCTCCATTGGAAAAACAACAAGCGTTTCTGATCTCAAACATTTTGGCATGAACGCTGCAAAACAGTTGCAGAATTCAGGGCTTACTATTTATTTTTTCGTCAGAGCTGCTATTTGGCAGGGTGCTTTCCCTTTCCTATACGCAAATATGAGAGCATTTTTGAAAGCTGTGTGGGTGTTGGCATATCTGCATGCGTGGGAGCAAAGGTATGATGTCAGTTGCCATTCCATGAAAGTTTGAATGGAGGCTTGACTTCCTTATTTAGGATTTCAGAAGTGAATGCAACGGCTTTTGTTCGCCATTTTCTTTATTTTGACCATGTTTCTCGCAAATTAAAATACAGGCTATTGTTATTGATAAGAATTTGCCAAAATCAGTTGCAGCACAAAAGCGGGGTTATACGACGATCATAATTTGTTATTATAGAACTTCTGGGATATAAAAGTGACATCCGTATTTTTGCAAGCGAACAGATCCTCACGTTTTTTTGTTTTTTTTTTTCGCAAAATTCATTTGGAGTTTTGAGAGCGAGCTGTGCATTAAAAGTAGTTGTGAGTCCATCGAGTTAAATCGAACTATTGCATGCAGCATGTAAATTCGGTGCCAGGCATGCTGCAAGGATGTTGCACATCCGTTTTTATTTACAGTTAAGTGTTAGTCACCGGATACAGCAAACCTAGTAGCAATCCCTCTTCTGTTATTTATTTTTTTTTTTGTTAAATAAAAATCACATCAAAATATGATAAAAACACGTGTGGAAATGACCTTCAGTTCAAGTACTATTAAATACACTCAGATGATTGCAGCAGCCATACTGAAATAATGATACATTATCAGTTTACAAGCTTGATGGTACACCCTACGCTGCGCTAGAACCCAACGCTGCCCGTCATGTCCTCTAACCGTCACTAACACGTACCGCCACCACCCGGGGCAAACAAACAAGTTTGTAAGAGGAGGGTGGATGTGTCATGTCTCCCCCGCGCCCCGACCCGGGAAGGACAAACAGGTTTCCCTTTACAGAGCCCAAACTTTAGACACAGTCAAAAGAATTATAGGTTACTTGCTGGTATGTACGGCTCAGAAGAATCACTTAAAAAGGATAAAGACGTCTGAAATATCGAAGAAAAAAAGGCGCCATCTTTTGACACTTCACAGGCACGCATGATTCAAGACCTTTTAAAAAATAACTATTGCTAAGGACCGTGATCGACCTCAGATTCAAGCAGAGTCCGTTTAAGTTTCTTTATAAAAATTATACATCAATATGGAAATAAATACAATTTTGATATTGTCAATAAATAATGACGAGAGAGAGAGCTCAATGAGGAATGATAACGAGGATATATGAGAAATCATAGAGTAACTGTTAATAATCATATCGACAAGACTATGCTCTTCGGTTACAGGCACACAAAAGAGATGAAGTCAGAGAGAGAAAGCAGGGAGTTGAACCTCGAGACTTGTCATCACCGACCCGGACTGCTTTTTATTTGTTGGATGCCAAGGAAATGGAAAGCTGACCTATGCCATATGAAAATCAGCCATGCAGACAATTAAGGTTCATGGCTTTATTTTTTTTTTTAATGTATGGTCACCCTCACCCATTTTGCGATGACTGCTTGATCTCTTGACTATAAAGAACTTGCTAGTTCAGTGTCAGAGACCTAAGCATTTTTTCCTCTCCGAGTGCTAGGATGAGAAGGTTAACTCAAATGTTTTTGAAAAGGAAGTTAGTTAATTTCAACGTGACAGCTTCAGGTCTCTTTTATTATCATTAGTATATTCTCTCTCTCTCTCAAACGTAACTACATGATTCTAAAATGCAGGTGTACGGAATGTGAAATGTTATACGTTAAAAATGC
>NC_087205.1:58871610-58896610 GCF_015104395.2 Macrobrachium nipponense
GTGTATGTATATTTAAACTTACCTATATATAGGTAAGTATATATAAATATCTTTTATTATATATATATATATATATATATATATATAAAATTACATGCATACACACACACCACACATACACACAAACACACACACACACACACACACACACTATATATATATATATATATATATATATATATATATATATATATATATATATATATATATATATAATCCTTTATCATAATCTGGACGTTTCTTACGGAATACATAAATGAATGCAAAATCTTGTACAAAATCCACACATATAAGTAAGTATGTACGTTCTAGTTGCAATATATTTTATATCATTATTATATTATATTATAATATATATATAATATTATATCTATATCTATATTATTATATTATAATTATATCGTTGTATGCGGCTTACTAGTGGTTGTAAATATGAAAATTTTCTTATTTTGCCTATGCATACAAATGACCCGCGTGCACATGCATATACCTACGTACATCTCTGTTTATGTCCGTCTGTATCAAAATGAATTCAAGAGAGACTTTCAAGAAAATGGATCCTAATAGATGATTTTTTATAGTTGGTGGCGTTAGCTGTACGTATTTTAGTTAATCGTTCCAGTAAGGCTGGCATGATTTAAAGTGAAATATTATCTTTCAGAAGGAAAGTAAACATAAAGCAAAGAAATGAATGAATTATGCAAATGTGGGTTCCCCAGATTTCATCTTCTATGTACACTGACAATACAACCAAAATGTATTGATGTTACGCGCCGAGCTTTGTTAACTGTTCAAAGAAGCCTTGGTTTATGTACGAGTACTAATAACGTCTTTTGTTGGTCTTCTTTTCAGTCTAATATGCATTTCTCATAAGTTCGATTTCATGTAACAGTAGGCTACGGCTAAATGGTGATTCCACTTTAGATTTTCAATAATAGACGTCTTTCAACCTACAGCTAACTAGGGGAGAACAAAAAGAAACCGAAGGAGTTCAAATTGTCTATTTGGTTTTCTTATTCCTTAATCAACGTCTACATTTTAAACCGATGACTCCGTCCTACGTTCTATAACTAGACTTCCATAATGTCAAATGAAGTTATTTCTATCACAACAGCTTTATTGAGCGTAGATACTCCTCTATTACGGTTTAAAATCGGCCTCATCTGATTTTCCATTTACTTATATCTATTAATATTTTTTCGGGGGGGGGGGGGGGGGGGGGGTTCGGGGTGGGGGGGGGGGGTTGGTGTGGGAGTCTGTCTGTCTAACATAAACTTGCAAAAATATACCTATTTTTAATATACAAATGATGAAAACAAAAACTCCAACACCTGACCGATGTTCCTCCTCAGTGTTTGCGTTACGTTATTTTAACGTAAACACGGGAGAAACACCGTTCAAGTGTTCGAAAGCCCTTGTTTTTATCCTTTGCATATTAATACACTTTATTTATATAATTGTGGATTTTCATCACCTAACAGTTTATCACGAAATCGCAAGTTTCTTAGCAAACCTGTTATTCAGATCACCGTACGCTTCTCAAAGAATGAGTATAGAAATGGAATTCCAGCTATTATTTAGCGTAATTTGAAGTTATCTAGGTCTTGCTACTGGTAACCTTGAATGATATATTTATCTGTTTATGTGTGAAGGATGAAATTCCTTTGCGTTTACAAGGTTTAGGTCATACATAATCAGCTGCTGCGATAACGAGTCAATCTCATTATTGGGTTGTGCTATTTGTTTGGAAAATCGTTTTTCACTGATCAAAGATCAATTCAAAATTGATTGATTGATTGATTATGGAATTTAGGGCATAGCCCAAGCGCTGGGACCTGCAAAGGTCATTCAGCGCTGCAGTATTATATGATTAAATGAAATTAATTGGATGAATGAATACATGAATCAATTAAAACCTCACACAAATGACCAACTAAAATGCAATTAAAAACACCGAACGACACACAACAACCAGGACCAAAACGATCTCACATCACATATCAACCAAACCAAAACCATTCACTCTCACTCAAAACCACTCACACTGCAACCAAAGAATCCCACAGCCGAAGTCACACAAACACACACACACACACAAAACCAAATACATAAATAAGGAAAAAAAACTGACATGCATACATCCATTCAACACCATTTAACCTTTATTAAAAACAGCAAATAAAATTTTTAATAATAATCAGGTACTTAAAATGATGACTATGAACAAAAAATAAAAATAAAATCTATAAAATAAAATAAAATCAACACAAAATAAAATCAATGAGTTAAAATTTGCCATCAAATAAACTTCATAAAAAATCTCAATACATTTTAAAAAACTCACTAGTGCAGAAATATCTGCTTTGTCATCTAGAACATCGGCAAGAGATTTTCCATCAAGGTGGAATCTCTGCCTCTGTTCTCTGTAATTTACACAATGCACCAAGATGTGTTCCACTGATAAGGTTGCATCACATCTAACACATACTGGTGCACTGCCACCTTCTAAAATAAATTTATGGGTTATCCTAGTGTGCCCAATACGAAGTCGCCCCAAAACAATTTCTGTTCTCCTCTCTTTTTGAAAAGAAGAGGGCCATTTTTCTATGCTTTTCCTTATCTGCTTATATTTTTTATTGTTGGCTAAGAGAGGGGAGGACCATCTCTCTTGCCATTTCCTCAAGATGTACGACTTGATGGATCTCTTCATATCTATATGTGGCACTTTGGTTATCTAATACAAATTATTCACAGCCGCTTCCTTTGCATATCTGTCTGCCTCCTCATTCCCGCGAATTCCAACATGAGCCGGGATCCAGCAGAAACATACCAATTTCCTGCGACACGAAATCCAAAAGAGCACTCCTGGGCGGGCTTTTTGAACCAGAGGATGAATTGGCATACAGCTGCTTTAATGAATCTAATGCACTTTTGAGTCACTATATATTACAAAATTTTTCTTATTCGAGTTATGAATAATTTCTAAAGCTTTAACTATAGCTGACAACTCTGCAGTGAATATGGAAGCCGACTCAGGCAATTTTGCCTCGTAAATTCCATTCCTATGCACAACTGCACACCCAACTCCACTATCAGACTTTGATCCATCAGTGTAGATCTTCACTTGCCCATCATGTTTACGGTCATACTCCAGAAAATTAGCTTTTACCTCTTCCCCAGACTGTTGTTTTTTGTCTATTTTCTTAGAGCATAAGGAAATCTTGGGAATAAGCCATGGGGGTACAGAGGATGGTTTTACTTCTTCAACTTTTTGGTTGCGCTGAATGACCATGTCATTTAAACATTCCAACTGCCTTATTTGAAAAGGTTTGGAAGATCTTCACCAAATGTTTTTTAGAGTCACACTCCTCTAAAATTTTTCGTGTGGGGTTCTCTCGAGAGCTTTTAGTCGCATGGTGTACCGCAACCCAAGCTCTTCTCTTCGCAGATCTAAAGGAAGTTCATGAGAGTCAATGTAGATACTCTCAACGGGAGATGTCCTGAAAGCACCTGTACATATCCTTAATCCCATATTATGTACTATATCCATTCCTTTAACCTGGACTTGCAGGCAGATGAATATACCTGACAGCCATAGTCCAGTTTTGATTTACATAAGGAATCATACAGCTTCAATAAACTTTTCTTATCAGCTCCCCAGTCGAATCCCTTTAAAATATTGAGGGATTTTTTAACCTTTGTTTTTAGAGAATCAATGTGACTACGCCACGTTAGCTTGCTGTCAAATATTATGCCCAAAAAACTTTACTTTCTTTTTTGTAAGGAATAAGACAATCCTTCAGTTTCAAATTTGGGATAGTTTCATTGCGGGTACATCTGGTGAAACGAACGGCCACAGTTTTAGATGAAGAAAATCGGAAACCATGTTCATCAGCCCATTTACTTATGACATTTATTGTCTTTTGCAGGTAGTTACAGGCTGATACAGCGTCGTATGTGGTGACGTAGATGGCAAAGTCATCCACAAATAGTGAAGCCCTAACTGGAGCGGAAACTGATTTCACAATATTATCAATAGCAATGGCAAAGCAGGTAACACTCAATACGCTGCCTTGTGGGACACCTTCTTCCGTCTCATAACAAGAAGAAAACTTATTCCCGACTCTCACTCTAATATATCGGTCCCTTAAAAAGGAGTTGATAAAGTTTAACATATTGCCACCTGATTCCCATTTCATTGAGCGTTAACAATGCCAAATCGCCATGTTGTATCATAGGCTTTCTCCAGATCAAAAAATACCCCTACTGTTTGGCATTGATTGGAAAATCCCTGCTGAATCTGATTTGATAATCTCAGTAAAGGGTCCAAGGCTGAACGATTTTTCCTGAAGCCGAACTGAACAGAGGATAACAATCTGTTTTTCTCTAAATGCCACATTAGACGAGAGTTCACCATTTTCTCAAATAATTTACCGACACAGCTTGTTAGTGAAATTGGTCTGTAACTAGTGGGCTGATATGGATCTTTGTTTAGCTTTAGGACTGGAACTACTATGGCTATCTTCCAAGATGGGGGAATGATGCCCGTTTCCCAGACTTTATTGAGTATTTTTATGAGATATATTTTAGCATGTTCTTGAAGATGTTTAATCATGTTGTAAGTTATGTTATCTGCACCAGGGGCTGTTGACTCACAAGATGAGAGAGCCTCTCGTAGTTCCCTTAGTGAGAACTTAGCATTATATGCTTCATTATTTTCAGTGTTAAATCTAATTGACACCTTGGCATTTCGAATCTTACTGAACTGTGGTGTGTAATTCTTGGAGCTTTATATGTCAGCAAAATGCTCACCAAATTTTTCTGCAACATCAGCTGGATTTGAAATAAGCACATCATTGATTTTTAGAGTAGGAGCAGGTGATGGAACAAATTTCCCACTTAGCTTTTTAATCTTTTTCCATACTAATCTTTCTGGTGTTTTAGAATTGATACCATTTATATAGTGGAGCCAATATTCCTTTTTAGCTTTTCTAATATATTTTCTTTGTTTGGCTAAGGCCCGTTGGTATGTAGTTTTCGTTGTTCCTGAGGGTTTTGCCTTGAATTGCCTATAGCATTTTCTCACTATTCTTCCCAGTCTGCCACAGGTTTGGTCCCACCAGGGGAACTGCAGGCCTGCTTGGTTTACCCTTTGTTTTTGGGATATATTTCTCGGCATTATCCAATATAGTTGAGGTCCAATAATCATATGCATCTAAGTGTGACTCAAATGACTCTACTTCCTGTTGTAATTGAAAGCTTCCTTCATACTTCCTCCAATCTGCTTCATTTTCTTTCCACTTTATAGGAGATTCAGAAGGTATGGTTTCTAGCATACTTTAAATGTATGGGAAAGTGATCACTTCCGTGCAAAAGTTCATCTACAGACCAGTTGAAGTCCAAGTGGACTGCAGGTGAACAAATGCTTAAATCTATAGCTGAAAAGACATTGGTGTAGATGTTATGAAACGTCATTGAACCATCATTGTAAAGAGAGAGATCATTATTTAAGATAAAATCATCGATGGTTCTACCTACAGCACTCAAGGTATCACCTCCCTATAGACTATTATGGGCATTAAAATCTCCCAGTAGTAAGAAAGGAGGAGGTAGTTGATTAGCTAGTGCCTGAATATCATTCAAAGTAATTTCTGACCTAGGTGGGAGGTAAATAGAGCAAATAGTAATCTCTTTTTCAAAGCATGCTCGAATGGCGACTGCTTGTAGGTTTGTGTTCAAAAGAACACTTGTATGTTGCAAAGACTTTTTAACAATAATTGCAACCCCCCCATGAGCTCGATCACCATCTCTGGGGTTCATCACGAACATTTTATAATTTAATCCTGGATTGTATAATGAGTTGCCTAACTTAGTTTCTTGAAGGCAAACTACATCTGGATCATGATGGTTCACAGTAATTTTAACTCTTCAGAACGAGTCCTAAGGCCTTTGCAATTCCATTACAAGATATTAAATTGGAATTTTAACTTTGATTCTTGTGCCCAGCCAAGTCATTATTTAGCTGGGTTTTCAAAGTAACACAGCTGAATGTTTTTGGATTTGAAAGTCTCTTAAGTCTGGTGCTGGGAGACTTTTATTTTATTAGATGAGGGGAAGTTTGAACATTTTCCTGCACATCCTGTTTGTTCAGTTTGAGATTAGATTTATCTAAATTTTTAACTATATTTGTGGAGTCAGCATGTTTTCCCTCCATTTCAGAAGTAGCTGTTTCTGCATATGATTGAAGGGAGAGGTCTGTCACACTTAAATTTGAGCAGGACCGAGACATCTTTTCCAATGGCTTTGAGGTTGATAATGGCTGGAAGGGGTCATCAAGTGGATTGAATCTATTGGAAATTGGAGTTTTAAACTCTATAGGAGAGGATGTTCTACATTTCCTTTGACTTCGGGGGTGTGACTGAAAACTGTCATAAGATTTGTTAAGATTTTCCTCTAGATTTTATTTTTTCTTTGTGCTTAACCGAGGAGCTCAACTCTGAGACAGCATTTGCTTGCAGGTCAGGGAGAGGTTCATCAATCACAGCTTTACCACTTTGTTTACTTTGAAGTTCATTACATACCACAGAAGTTGAAATATCCTGAGAGGGTGTGTTATTTTTAATGATGGGTTTAGCATGCTGATGGAAGGCATTATTTCCCATAACAGTGGAAGCAAATGAGGATCCAGCACCTTTGTTAGCACCTCGAACCAAGCGTTTGGCTTCTCCTATGCTGATAAATTTATTATGAGCAGTGTTTACAACTTCATGTTGGAAAATATATTGAGGACAGCCCCTCCAATTGGGAGAATGATTGCCAGCACAGTGGAGACAGTATTTTTCAGCTTTGCAGTTGTCCTTTACATGTTCACCAGAGCACACAAAGCACTTTCCTGGTTTTGTACAAGAGTTTGATACGTGGCCATATTCAAAGCATTTATAGCACTGGGTTGGTCGATATTTAAATGGCTTAACCCAAACCCGAGAGTGGTCTATATCAATATATTCCGGTAAGTAGGAGCAGGTGAAAGTCAATTCAATGGCATGCTAGGTGCCTTTCAATTTTCTAATTTTAATGACATATGTAGGACACATTTTTAAAATTTCCTCCTCTTCAAACTCATATAGGTCTCTGCTATAAACTATACCCCGTTTAATGTTAAATGATCGATGAGGAGATACAGCTAAAATATTACCATCTTCAGTTGGTTGGAATTTTGAAAGCATCTTAATCTGAATATCGTTATTTGCTTTGATCAAGACTCCTTTACCATATCTTTTAATATTGCCTTTAGGTATGGCACCAATCTTCCTCTGTAGATACGTGCATGCTGTTAAAAAGTTTTCTTTGCCCTGTTTGTAATTTGCAACATGCCAAATCAATTTTGGGTCATCTTTTGCCAGTTGTTTTTGGCTATCAACCTCAAATTTGCTGGTACATAGTCTGTCTCCTCCTCTTCCAAATTGTTTATATTAAACAAACCTTTGCATGGCAAACTGAACCAAAGACATTTTTACCATCCAGATTCTCTAGGAGCTTTGGAGGCATATTCAGCTTTGCAAAACGTTATGTAACTTTCATAAGAGATGGGACTTTTAACAATTCGTAGTTTTATTCTATCTACCTTGCCAAACTGTTTCATGTAATTATGTAATATGTCAAAATCGACTTTATCACTTATGTTACTACAATACACAACTCTTAGATTTTCATTTACACCACCAGTATTTACACCCTTGTGTCCCGGTGTTTGGTCGAGTGGAGAGCCTAATGCGGAATCCTTAATCAGGCAAGAGTCATCAACAGAGGGGGTTAAATAAAAATCCATCAGACTATGGTGTGAACATTCGTCCAGGTTGGCCCCATAACCCACCATCGAGCCACAATTAGAGGGTGATATAGCACCCTAGGAGTCCTACCCAGATATACACCCCACACCCTTGAGGGTCGTCAGTCCGTCGAGATCAGACCCAGCACCGAGTGCAGAGTTTAACATAAAAGTTTCCCCTCGCTCGGACACGTCAGGTACTCCAGTTCTACGGGTGAGGAGGAATGCCGTCCAACCTCACCCTCCATCAAATCAGAAGGACTGTCAAAGCTTGGCCAAGTCCATTCCAAAAGTCGTCGACAAAAGCAGTCCAAAAAACAGTCAAAATTTAGAGGTTGGAGAGAAGGGTTCAGGAAAGAAAGAGAAGATAGAAGGATTACAAGTGAGAGAGAAAGGGTTGTAGGATGTTCCGTCAGGACCCGGGGCACCTATAGGAATGCACGAACATTCCCATAGAAGCCAGGGTCCCTTATCCCCTCACCACTAGAAGGAGTCCTACTCGAGGGGGATCAATTCAAAATGAACAAAGCAGAAATTATGACGGTCTTCCTAGTGTTGTTAACTGGAACAGCCTCTATATTTGTAATTATAAGGATGAAAACTGAGTACTGAATATGTGTATGGGTCACAAGATAAGGTATGTGATCCGTTTTTACGAAACCTCCCATCTTTGGAGAAAAATATCTGTACGTGGAGTGACGGCTCCTTATTTTTTTCGTCGAGTACAAATCAAGCTCAGCTTCAGAAAGACAAGTTCAGACTTTCTTTTCATAAAGGTGCTTATAACAGGGCATCTAATGTGTACGTGTTTCATATGAGTGACTGATAACAGTCATTACTTCTCTTGTTGTGCCATTGTAAATGCGTATCTTCCAGTTTAATGACTAACTGCGACCATCACTTCGTGGTTGACGTAACTGAATAAGTGCTATGCTATGTAGTCCAGCCCGGCTTTACTTTTACTATTCAGTTCTGACTAGGAAATTATAACGTCCTACTCCGCGAAGAAGAAAATTGTTATCTGTCTTTATTGTGTTTTGGACCTATTACTATTTTTCGTATCTTAATGTTACTGTTATCCTATTCTTACTGTTAACATTCTTGTAATTGTTCTTTACTGTTACAATTTAGTCGATACCTATTTATACTCTAAATTCATATACAGTAAAAATCACGTTTATGATGTTGACTACCTGGAGATGAAGACAAGGGGATGTAATTACTAAAGAAGGCTGTAGGAATTGTCCACCTCGATGGCTTGATTACCCTTTTATAATCTACGGTAATCGCAGTACTATTTCCGCAACTTGCTTTAACGTTAGGTTTTGTTCACATTAGAATAAGGTTCCCGTTATTTCTCCGCGAGAGACAAGGCTGACTGCCCATCGAGCAGCCTCATCTCATAATCCTTCCTGAAATCAGAAAGGAGAACACTATGGCGCCACTGCCTTCAAGGGCTGAATTGTCGAATGTACGGATATACATATCGCAGTTATACTTTTTCTCCTTTTTATTTTTTCCCTGGAAATACTTCAAAAACAAAGTCTAAGATGATAAAATTACTGTATTATTACATTAAAAAAACGCTATGCTAATGATAAGATATATCACTATATTGTAATTACCTGCTAACGCAGAATATGAAGCCCCATCACACAGCCAGCGGTTCATGAAACCAAGAAGCCACAAGTCATAAGAGTTAGTGACAAAGCATTCTCCTTTCATTGATGCCTATGGTCGTTAGATAAGATGTCCCAGATTCGTACTGTTTAATGTCTGTGCACCATTTTGGCCAGTTTCTTTCTCGGGTGCACCTGCAGCATTGAATGAGTACGCACTCTGACTTTCTCCGGCTGCTTTATTCTTTCTTTAGTCCTCTGTGCGTGCTACAGGTGCTCAAGTAGTGTGACACGTAATTATAAGTGCCAGTTGTTAGTTTAGTTGTTTACTTTGCTGGCGGTATTCTTCCTGTCAAATATCCGTTCAGTAAATGTTAGGAAATCTATCAGACATTAGCCCCGAGGACCTAATTCTTGATTATTTCATCCACAAAGATTTCGCTGTTAATCTT
This sequence comes from Macrobrachium nipponense, assembly GCF_015104395.2. Taxonomy (NCBI): domain Eukaryota; kingdom Metazoa; phylum Arthropoda; class Malacostraca; order Decapoda; family Palaemonidae; genus Macrobrachium; species Macrobrachium nipponense. The sequence continues at coordinate 58,881,510 of NC_087205.1, forward strand.
CTAGCTACCATGATTAAAAATCTAGATTATTTTCTATCGTTTTAGCGTGATAAATATACTACACTCTCTTCAAACATTAGGTGGAACCATAATCTAAACCTATTTGTGCCTAAAACTTCAAAATAAGTTTATTTGAGAAACTGAAATACGCCGGAGAATTATATCAACAACTGTCAACTTAGGTCGACTGATTCTTGTATATAAATCTTTGACTCTGTACCTGAAAATCAAACTATATAACGTCCGGTTTTAACACCCCTCAGGTAGAGTTCTGCCGCTGTTCCGTCTCAGGTAGAGGTGGGTCTGACAGACCCTGTAAGTAAAATATACAGAAAACAGTTTTTGTCCCTTATATTTTCCTAATGCTATCTATATAAGGGAACAAAATCAATATCTCTTCTTTGCAAACTTGCCGAAAAAATCAATTTTTTTTCCTACTTTAATATTTTAAACAAATACTTTTTTTAAATTCCCCCCCAAAAATAGAGCTTGCCGAAGAAAAATATTCCTATTCTTCCTTTTAATTTTCTGTAAAACTATTAAGATGGCTTCTCTGTCCGTCTGCATTTGTTCTGTCCACCCACAGATTGCAGCCCTCTAACCTCAGTAGTTTTTATTTTATTTAAGGTTTAGGTTAGCCATGGATCATGCTGCCCGGTCTTCGCTGAGTGTTTCATACTACAGCACATTGAGTTTCATACAGCATTATACGGTCTACAGAAAACTCGATTGCGCCGAAGAAACTTCGGCGCATTTTTCACTTGTTTATTTTAATACCAGGAGGTTTGAGAATATCTTGCCACTTGCAAACTATATACCGCACTCTCTAAATTCAACATCGTAAATAGGGTTGAAGATAATTCGTAGAAATTCAGTGGGAGAAATGTCTCCAAGTATCAAAGGTTCTTAAACTGAACTTACACTTCGTGTCACTCGAGCCGGAAATGTCGTCACGTTGCCTCTTCGGGAGCATAAGTTGAAAAATGACCAAAGAACGTGACGTTTTATAGGCCAGTCCTGCGGGCCAGAAGCCAACTGATTTATGACTAAAACTGCCAATGCCATTAAACCAAAGGTCAATTTCGAGACCAGTACCATAATGGTTGCCAAAAAACTCAGTGTTATTTATTTATTTATTTACTTATTTATTTATTTATATTCCATATGAAGCCTAATAATGTCTATTTTATTCTTACATAAGTTAGTGTCAAATCTTGTTTACTAGTCATCGTTTGTGACCAATTATCTCATATTCCTTTCCGTTTTTTGGTCATTGTCTTCCTAATACCAGGATTTGGTGTAATTTATCAAGTTATTACTCCAAAAAGGATATCATTACTTGCTTTTTGTTTCAATATAATATTTCCCGGTGAGTGATAAAAAAATTATTTAAATTCAAATGATATAGTTTTTACATCGTTGTTCAGCTGCATTTGATTTAACTGGATAAACTTTTCCCGTTATTCATTTCTTCAAATGTTGATAGAAATCGTTTCTATGGCTAACTGTGTGGCTATTTAGTCCTTCTAAACGGTCAGTTAAGTGCCTCAGTGGCGTGATCGGTATGGTCTTGGCGTGCCTCCTCGGGGCCTGCGAGCGAGTTCGATTCTCGGGCATTCCATTATTGAGGGGTCAGAGATGTGCATACACATCTGATGATAGCAGTTCACTCTCGACGTGGTTCGGAAGTCACGTAAAGCCGTTGGTCCCGTTCCTGAATAACCACTGGTTCCATGCAATGTAAAAACACCATATAAACAAACAATAAATGGGCAGTTAGAATTCCATTTGTAGTAAGGCCTGAACTATTGATAGTATATAAGAATTTTGGAGTAAACATAATTAGAAAAAAAGTTGATAATTCGTCGAATGTCTTTTAGTACTCTGTGTCCTGAGGTCGCTGCCTTAGCAGTCAATACAAAGACATCTGATGCTTCTTGGCAAGTCTCTGGTAGCAAACCCAAGGTTAAATCATCCCAGATTAAGATTCCATCCTCTTTATCACTTATAAAACAAGGCCAGCATTGGCAGTTCTGTTCCTCACTGGTGGAAACCACCCAAAGATCTTTGCTAGGTCCTTTTTGTCTGGGGGATTTCCTAAATCACTGAATTTATGTTACCACTTCTTACAGTCGTTTTTACCGTGCAGACATTGTAAAAGGGTTTATTTACGTTCATTGTTTCCGTTCCTTTATACTTCGCTCAAAGACTTCTTGCTTCCGTGAATACGTCGAAAAACTAGGATGAAGGAACTCGACTATTTTTTTTTTCTGGTTTTAAACAGCCAGTTCTGAGTGTACTAGCTGATTTATTTACTCTGCAGCAATCAATTTTGATCTTTCATCGTTGATATTCTGTTTCTATTAATATGATTAAAATCGTTGTTCTGTCTTTCATCTGATGCATTTATTCGCTGACATACTAAGTGCATAATCAAGTCCGCGACAAGTTTACCTAATGCTTTGTAGTCATCCTTTATTTCTGATGCAGTTTAGACAGTCTAAGAGACAATACGGCAAAAGGAAATAGAGTACATTATATCAATTTATGAGATAAAGAACGTCGTGGGCCATTACTTTATTTCAAATTCGGTAATTTCCTCGAAATAAATTGACAGGAGTATCTCCTTTTCTTTATTTCTTTATATATATATATATATATATATATATATATATATATATATATATATATATATATATATTGTATTCGAACCCGGACCCTATAAGGAGGTTTCGTCCCTTGCCGAAGCCTGACTAAGGGAGCAATTGTGAGAGGCTGACCCCTGGCTTGACGATGGTACAATAGGCTTAGGGTATTACCCGTAGGTTTTGTTAGTAAGGACATCAAATATATGGATAACCAATACGTTTTATTATCGAGTTTATCCAGTCTACCAACTCTTCTTAAAAAAGGCAAGGTTTGCTAGATGGTTTGTAAAACTTATCGTAGTTGTGTCCTTATCGTAGATCCTTTTACAGTTTAACTCTTCCATTTTACTCTTAGTTAGTGTCAGGAGATTTTGCAATGCAATCTTCAGTTCAGATTTATATTCGGACTCAATCACTTCGTTTTACTGAAGCTATTTTTGGCATTGTTTGTGGCTTATGCCTGAATGATTAGTTCCTTTAGAGTTTAACTTCATAATCTTACATTTGGATCAACTTTTACAAAACCTTTGTGTTGCACAGATTGGGTAACGTGTTTCTATCAGCACTGTAATTTTTATTTGCATTTTACCCGTAAACTACATTAGTTAAAATATAAATTAACTAAATTTACTTTGCAATTATCCTTTGCAACCATTCAACATGCTGCCACTATTAATTGCTCTCATTTCTTCTCATTTCAGGCTAGCAAAGAAAAATAGCATCCAATTGAAGATACTTTCTCTTGATCTATATTGCAGAAGTGTTTTTTTTTTTTATCAGCAAAGAAAAATGCTTCTTATCAAATCTGATTACTGTTAACCATTACATGTAAGGCGTAGCAAAATGGACTAATATTGCTTCTATTCTGATCTCATCTAGCATAAAACTAAATCTCGTGTCATCTTTTCGGTTTTAATAGCTCTTCGAATTTGTTATCAAAATATTAGCGTAAGTGCACGCTATCCTGTAGGAAGAGTATACTTGATATCTCTTAAGTTATACTCATCCAAAAGGGACAGGAAAAACAAAAACTACTAATCGAACTCGGAGCTGGGTGAGGAAAAGAACATCCACACTATAAGGGATTCAGGTGAAATGCTTCAAGTTACAGTACTTCCTTTGCAACAGAACATTCATTATCTTTATTCCAAATTGCATGTAACTAATTTAAAAGTACATTTTAATATGTATATTCGCACACAAAAAAGTTTTCGTTTTCGTTATCCTCATTCAAAATTTTATTTGATAACGTAATACTGCTATAGTTGCTTATTTGTTTGACAAATTCTTTTGTTATCCATATTTCATTAACGCTGAGAACGCAGAAAGTTTCATTTACTCATTTCTGTGAGTAAATTTTGTGTCATCTTTGTCCATATTTTTATGTCACTGACAACACGACCTTGATGACGCGCGTTACGCTGCGGTAGAACCCGGCGCTGCCCATTCTAGTCTCCCTAACCTACTGATACCCTACCTACCAAGCCCACCTGGGGTGGACAAACATATTTGGAGGAGGAGGGTAGATGTGCCATGTCTCCCGTACCTTCCTTCTCCCCTACCTACCCGCCCCCAAACACCCCCATCCAGGGCTGACAAACAAGAAAGGACTACTTGGATTATATTATTATTATTATTATTATTATTATTATTATTATTATTAATAAAATAATAATAATAATAATAATAATAATAATAATAATAATAATAATAAAAAACTTAGATACAACGGTATAATAAGAAAAACCCAACCCAATATCAGGTTGCAGTCAGCTACAGAAAAATAAGTGCTGTTTGCTACCCTTTCATTGCTGGCCACCCACAGCGTAATCATTTGGGTAAGGAGCGATAGAGGAAGACCGTCTTCTCAAGTTTCGCGTTTTTCCGTTCCGTAATGGTTCGTCGCTTGTGGTGTTCAAAGTTAGTTGACACTAAATTACCAAAACAAATCAGACGGTAAAAGTTTTAAGTTGGTTTTCGTCTGGGAGTCTTTTCGAAATGGAACTGGGAATAAAATTGGTAACGTGAAGAGGGGAAAGAGCTCAAGAGAAACAAAGACAGTAGAAATTGGGCGAAGAGAAGTTAGAAGAAAAGCTCAAGTTAAAGTGGGGTAATTATACGATGCTAATTAAAATGTTGAATAGGAACCGTCACGTTCAGCCGCTTATGATTTATTATTGTGATGTATAACTAATTCAATGATTAACAGATTTCTTAAATTATATGTCTTCTTGTTTCATTTCCATGCATCATTTTGAATACCTAAGATTTAAAAGTCGTTATCATCGAACGACAGGAATAGGAGGACAGGGATACAGATGGCATTTCGGAATGACGTAGTCCAGTGACATTTTGAAATAGGCATCGCTTCATTACTCCCACCGTTTTTCTATAGTGACTGTGACAAGGATGGAATGTTGCTATTGTTACCTACACTTCTAGAGAGTTCAGAAGGATAAAAGATGATTAAACAAGTTCGGCCAGAAAAGACGCTATGTGAACTTCTTGGTGACATACGCACGGGTTGACATGCATATATTAACAGTCGAGTGAGTAAGGTAAGTATTTATTTACTTCATGTATGTTTGCAGATCAGAATATGCTTCTATGCTTGGAGTTTTCCTCTCGGAATCGGATCTACAGATAGATAAATATATATATATATATATATATCTATCTATATATATATATATATATATATAGATATATTATATATATATATATATATATACATACATATATATAGTATGTATATTATATATATATATATATATATATATATATATATATAAATATATATAATATCTTATATATATATATATTATTGGGGCTTGTGCCTTTGTATGATAAGGCGCCCTATGAGGTAATGTTAGACTAGCGATAAACTTACGCTAAGTCGGTTGGTATTGCACTTCCATCTTCAATGGAGTGTCTGGGTTTTGTAGATCACTTACGAAGTCGGTATTATCTTTACGACGATGTGTTAAACTCATGGTTCGGTGAGGTTCTTGTAGAAAACACTAAGTATAAAAAATTATATATTCTTCTGAATTTTTACATGGTGAAGATCAGATATGATTGTACAAGTCTTCTAATAACGATAGCTTGATCGCTTCTGCCAATGATAATGGCTAATCCTATTCCTCTACATGATAAAGCTTAGGTAAAGAGGTACAGGTCTTCTAATGTCGATAGCTAACTCTGTTCTGCCTGTCTACCATCTCTGTTACAAGTTATGAAGGAACAGACAGTATTCGAACATATGAACATACATACAATGACATAGTTTCATACGAACACACAATCAAGAGACACGCTACAGATCACGTAGGCGGTAGTTGTCTCAAGCAGGGAGCTTGGACTAATGTTTATAAAACAATTGAATGACTACAGGTGACGGCATGTTATCTTAGCCTACATACTTATTGTATACGTCATCTTTAGCGTCTCTAGTCTGATCACATTCCTGCAAGCAATCTGGTTGAACCTCTTTAGTTTTTAGACTTTTATATATATGGACTAACATTCCCATATTTTATTATGTAAACACTTACATATATATATATATATATATATATATATATATATATATATATATATATATATATATATATATATATAGTGTCAAGCGTCCTTCTAACACTTGGTTTTACTTTTTAATTTTTCTCTTTTGAAAAACGAGGGAAATGAATGGGAAACATGGAAGAAATAGAGGAATTGATTTGGGAAACAGAGTAGAAGCAAAAGCATTATTGTGACTTTTGAGATGCTTTGACTCCATTGTCTGTCCCCTTTTTGTCCCTCTTTTGCCTTAACAATGTCTTCGAATGCATGACATCGTCATCAGCCAACTGCGAAAATGTCATTTTAATGTCCTGTCATTTATCACCTGTCAAACACCCGGCACTGCCATCATCACTCCCAAATCCAATTAAAAGACACCGGCCTTCAGCTGATAACGACTTACCACTATGGGAAAAGTAGAAGACTTTTGGGATCATGCCCCTCGAAACCATTGTTCCAATTCTCAGTCCAATCTACGAAAGGGGTTCAGACCTTTACATCAAGTTTCACACCCTCACACTTTTGGTCCCCTTGACCTTGCACCCATATCCTTGTTTTCTCAGTTACCGTGCACCTGCAACTCCCCCCCGAGTTGAACCCTCTCAAACCTAATTAGCACCTCTTTACACTCTCTCCTCCATGCCCTTCTCTGCCTGCTTTCGATGATCTTTTCTGGTGCTTATCAGGATTAGTGGCGGAGACCAAAGGATCGGGAGATGTCACCCCGTTTTGACAGATGTCAGACAATACAACTTCCAGCGACACCCAAATTGGGTATATATGTGGGTTGGTGTGTCCAATCAAATCGCATTTCACTCTACCCATTCAACACAGCATTGCACCCTAGTCTTACGATGTAGCAATCCGCTTTAGCATAATGCTGTCTTGGTAATATCTAATGACTAGTACACACTTCTACTGTACTGTCTGGAACCAGGACTTTGCCTTGACATCCTACCCCAACACCCACCTTGAAGCAGTCACCCTGTAGTACCTGAGTGCTTCGTGACATGGAGTGCCAGTGCCATTCTTCAGGACAATCGTCCCAAGATCTCAGTGGGAGCAAACCTTTGTTTATGTGTTTAGTCTTAAGAGTTCAATCGTTGTTTTATGCACCCTACTTACTCACTAAATTTGGTGTTTTACTTGCAACCCAGTGGCACATTGCACTTGATATTATACATAATAAGCAATGGTGATACAGTGCCACAGAGCCAGTGAGAGCCCCTGTAATTTTATTATTCTTTTGATTACTTTAGTGAATTATATTTCTAAGTGAACATAATACATTTACCTTCAATTCTTTTTTGAAAGTAATTTGTGAAGGCCTTACTAAAGGTACATACTATTATTATGCTCACAAGATGAAGGCAACTTCTAGTCAGTTGTCGTTTCCATCAGAATCTTAAAGTAGAGACAGTTCCTGCAGATTTTCCAAATTAAAATCTTACTGCCGGCTTCCTTGTGACAATATATATATATATATATATATATATATATATATATATATATATATATATATATATATATATATATATATATATATATATGTATGTATATGTGTATTATATATATATATATATATATATATATATATATATATATATATATATATATATATATATATATATATATATATATACATATACACACACACATATATATATATATATATATATATATATATATATATATATATACACACACACACACACACACAATATATATATATATATATATATATATATATATATATATATATATATTATATATATATTATCTTACCCCCCCGTTTTATTAAAACTTCACTAATTGGAAACCCTTACCTGTTGTCAATGGTGCCCTCTGTCTGCAACCATGTCGTTAGGTTATTAAGATTACGTAAATATAAAAATATACTATTTATTACCCAAAGCAGATGAATATAGAATAGAACAAAATGAATAACAAGTCATAATGACAAAAACCCAAATCTGCCCATAAAGAAAACTAGTAAGTTAACATTCTACCCTCCTGACTAAGAATTCACTCCCAAACCCAGAATGTCAATAAGTTCATTATATTAGCCAGGTTTGAGAATCCCGTCTCTAGTACCATGGAATAGAACCCATCTGCAATAAAGATAACAATGGATAAAAGATACACTTCACACATCACTCTTTTCAAAGTAAATAAGTAAGGGAATGTGTTTCACACTTCTCTCTCTTTTCAAAGGTAATGTTTTTCTAAGTCTTACAAAATATGTGTCATACCTTTACGATGGGGGTTTTCTCTCTCGACACCTGGCATGTACCAACTGACCTCTTTGTTCTCACCAAAAAGAATGTGACTTTCACAAGTGCCCTGGTCTATTAAACCTGTAACATCCGTACAAACGAACGTACATGCTTGACGACAAGACGAGCGGTCTCTGTTAAAACGCTTACGTACCCAAATTCCTTCACTCAAGTAAGCTGCCCCTACTGTTCAGCCTGTCTCCAAGCAAGACATAATATGTGATTCACTAGCATTATACACTTGTAAGATGGCTCGGCCACCTATGTCCTCTGTGCACTCCTGTCGCACAGCACATCAGCAACTAATGCACAATGTATCAATTTACCACATGACTTAGGGCTACCTCCGTTGCTGGAGCCCTTGTGCTTCATCGAATGCACAAAAGTTTAAGAACTCCTAGCGCACAAATTGTGATCAGTATAGCACCTAACATGATCATTAATATTGGTATTGTATAACGGTCACTAATGAAAGGCTCATCCTCGTCACTAAGATAAGCAGAACTCGACAAATAGTTGTAGACGCAGGTCGAGTGCGTAAACCAACTCGGAACAACTCAGCACACACCATTATTCAGCGTCTGCGACCCTCGTGAGTGTATCCAACACCCTCTCGTCGCGAAACTGTAGATTCGACATTTTCTACTGAAGCAAACGTGGTCACCACCCCGTTGTCAAGGAAATATCCCGTGACTTCTATGCAAGTGCTACACGCACCCGCCTCATTGAAGACTGTAGACTCCTGATTTATCCCAGAACGTATCCTGAGACGATATATTGAAGACATCTCATCCTTTGCAAAGGCAGTCATTAAAAACGCCATTCGTGTGTAGACTTGACTCGACCTCTGGTACTGTAGAACGAAGCCGTTTCCATCACCACCTTCACGTAGAGTTGGGAATTCTCTAAAGTCATTGTGTGTCCATATTTAAAAGGTCTACATTGTCATAAAATAACTAAAGTCTTGCTTTAGCCCACAAATCCGTCATTAATTAATATACTCAATCTACCAGTCAAATATTAAAAATTCCTCGCTAAACAAAATATAATCTTTACCGTTAATCCTCACAAATAATCCCATATCTGTAAACAAACCGCTATCAAAAGAGAACCCATAAAGTCTAACAACAAAAACCCTTTTATTGTTTATGTAAACTAACCTCCATAAAATATAATGCCGAACACACCCCTTCTCTCTAACTCACATACCCTGACAAATTATATCTCCTATCTAAAATAAAAATGCTATTTAGAGCTTAACCCCCATTACAACATCTCTTGTAAGAAAAGAAAAAAAAAGAAAAGAGGAAAAAAAATAAGATCATAACAACAATAATAAGTGAACTTTCCCCCGTTACACAGCGCACATAAGAGAAAAAGAAACATATATTCAATATCTTTCCCAAAACGGAATGTGTGCCATTACAGACTTTGCTACCGCAGCAATCCCATCGACCAGAAACGACCGGAAAAGAACCCCCTTACATGATACATTCCTGTGGAATGCCATAATCAACATCTACGAGAATAGTGCAAATCCCCGAGTAATCAATTCCAAAGGGAAAAAAATCAGCAACCAGATTCATTACAGCATCATTAGCAGAAAATCCACCTGTGAACACTAGGGTGCTTCGAACTGCAGCATAGTCAGACTCACAACGCCAGAAACTCATGATTCTCAAAAAAATGTTCTATACTGAAACCACATCAGCACGTTTCACAGAACTATTTCCAGGACATGACCAAGCTGCTCAAAGATTGTCTCAAAGACATAACTTTCCCAAACAATACTGCCCAATTATATAAACAATTATCACCTATTCGGGATAAAAAACTACGATAAACTCACAATTCCATAATTATACACCGCAAAAAAAAAAAAAAAAAAGTCACCCCCAAGGATTAATGCCATCTTCTTATATATATATAAATCACTATCTTGATAATAACACCACTCCAGTGATAAAAATATTTCCTCCATTTAATTAATAACCCCACACAAAAAAAAATCATCCCCCCAGAAAATTGTCGTTAAATCATAACTCCCCACGACATTACCCGAATTATATAAAACCCCAATGTCATCTATTCGGCTCGTGAAACCCCAAAAATTCAGCCCCAAATATCATACACACAGGAATAGTCACATGTATATTATCACGTTTCTCAGCTAAGACAAACATTTGCCGTATTACAACACCTTCCCACGTGAAATATTAACCCCGAAGTCTTATGCCAAAACGCCGCAGATTTGCACATAATAAGAAAAAAAATCAGTAGAAGGAAATAAAAGAGAAAAAAAAACGTGAAAGCATTCCGCCACCAAATTGCAAAAAACAGACAACAAGAAAAAAAAGAAAAAAAATGCAATTGCGCGACAATGTATTAATCACCACAACCAATTCTTTTCAATTTCGAGATATGTGTTAACCTCGACCGACCTGTTTTTTCCTCTAAGACTACAAATCTGTTTCCAATTTTCTCTTCAATGACTTTAAAAGGACCTTCAAACTTCGGGCCTAATTTGTAATTTAGTTCATTTCTCACGTTAAGTTTTAAAAAACCTTGTCTCCGACATTGATCTTGGGATCAGATGTTTTACTATTACTCTTCTGTACCATATCTCTGGTTATGGATTCGAGATTACGGCTGAGACAAGCATGTCTCTCTCTCGCTGTGGATACCAACGCCTCGATCGTATCCTCCCCATGATGAGGCATAGTTAGCAAATCAAATGTGCCTCGTGCTGGACAACCAAACAAAGCTTCAAATGGAGACATTTTAATGGAATCACTAACCATAGTGTTAATACTATGTCTAACAACATTAACATATCTGTCCCAATTCTTCTCATTACCACCTACAGTTTTCCTGAGAGCCTCGAGCACTTCCCTGTTTGCCCATGACTTCAGCTAAACATTCCAAGGTTTTGTTCATAAATTCCCTCCCATTGTCGGTTAATAGAACTTCGGGTGAGCCATATCTGCAAATGATACCATTGAAAAACGCTATGGCTACTTCTTCGGCAGTTTTATGCTTAAGTGGGAAAATTTCTACTATCCTTGTAAGTTCATCTATTATCACTAACAAGTACTTGTTCGCATACCTAGACTCACAAGAATTCCCCAGGATATCCATATGTATTCTCTGAAAAGGTCTACTCGGTATAAGGTACGATCCTAATTTGCACGAAGTTGTCCTTGCAGGCTTACATGCGTTGCACACCGTACAATTCCTTACGAAATTTTCCACATCTTCCCCATGTTTTTCCAAATGTATTTAGCACGAACCTCATAATACGTTTTTTTTTTCTAATTCCCAAGTGTGGACTACCGAACCTGCATTGAACTATATCCAAAACCACTGGAATTAGGGCCTTCGGAATTACGATCTGTGTCGTATCTCCTTTACTTTCACTGGTTCTCAACTTATATTTAATTTTCCTAACCAATAGATTACCTTCCAACTCCAAACCCAAAAAAGGCAAGTTATAACGTTTCCTAACTAATTCCCATCTTAGAAACGCTTTTGCATCTGCTATAAACCTCGTCTTCATCTTGCCTTTGCTCTATGAGAGTTATATCCCATTGTATGGCCTCACTAGTGACTTGCGTGACTTGGAAACCTTCCGTGTCGTGAAAACTCCTGCTGAGAGCATCAGCAACAACGTTAAATTTGTCCTTTATATATTTGAGCTTTGCATCAAAATCTCTGATAGTTAAAAACCATTGAGCTCTTTTAGGCGACAAATCAAGTTTATTAAAAAGATCTAGTAATGGCTTGTGGTCTGTAAGAACTTCTACTTTATTCCCCATCAGTAACATTTTAAAATGAACTAAGCTCGACACTATTGCAAAGGCTTCTTTATCTATGGTGGCCATGGACTTCTCGTTGCTGCCCTTTGTCCTGAACTTCCTGGTATAAAAAGCTATGGGATGGAATTTCCCATCGAACTTTTGCATAAGGCAAGCACCTATACCTTCCTGGCTTGCATCAGTCACTAATGTGAAAGGTTCGCTAAAATCTGGAAACTTCAAAACAGGGGGATTCATTAGCGCGTCCTTGAGCTTTTGAAAACTCTCCACCTGGGGTTCCTTCCATTGAAATTCAACGTCTTCCTGCAATACATCAGTTAGGGGAGCTGCTATATTAGAGAACCTTTTCACAAACCTCCTGAAGAAACCAGCGATACCCAGGAATGACTTAATCTCTTTCTTTGATCTGGGGGTGCGAAAATTCGCTATTGCTTTGACTTTATCGTCATTTACTCTAACCCCTTCCTTAGATATGACGTGGCTTAGATATATGATCTGGTTTTTCAAGAAAGAGCACTTGGCTGGCTTAATTTTCAACCTCGCTAATCTAAGCCTCCTAAGTACTTCTGTAAGCACTTCCAGGTGTTGCGCAATCGTGTCTGTTGCAACCAGGATGTCATCAATATACACAAAAACATTTTTACCAAAAACCCGTGCAAAACTGTGTTCACCAACCTGGTAAAGGTCATCGGACTGCCCGACAAACCGAAAGGCATTCGCATAAATTCATAGTGTCCCTTGGGCACTGAAAAAGCGGTATATTCCTTGTTACTTTCACTAAGAGGGACCTGTAAGAAACCCTGCGCCAAATCGATTGAGCTATAAATATTATGTCCCCCAATTTCAACAAAAAGATCTGGTATGCACGTGACTGGGTAGCGGTCAGGGATCGACTTCTCATTTAAACGTCTAAAATCGACACATACACGGACAGAACCGTCTTTCTTAGGCACCGCTAACAAGGGAAAGTTGTAAGGAGACACGCTAGGTCTAATGATTCCTTCTTCTTCCCATCTATTAACCTCTTTCTCTACCTGTTCTCTGATTTTGAAAGGTATGCGATATGCAGGAATATAAATAGGTTTTGTGCCACTCTCCAAATTTACCTTATGCTCTAACACATTAGTCGACCCCAATTTATCACCTTGTAAGGCTACCATATCCCCAAATTCTGCCAAGAGCCCGCTTATCGCTTCAACATGTTTGCTATAATCCGCATTAGCTAAATATTCTCTAAATATTCGTTTCCTTGATTGCATTTCTGCCTCCGAAAACTCAGGTTTCCCCTCTACGATAGCCACTGAACCACTATCACAACTCCAATCTTGGAAATCCAATATATATGTATTCCTCTGGTATCTCCTAACTGTATCATTACAGTTTAGCAACTCTAACCACGTAAAACCATCCTTGGATACACTGTTCACCGATGCCGTGCTAACAACCCCACTAAGCTTTTCGCTGTTTTCAATAACACACGCATCTGTGGGTTTTCTCATTTCCTTCAACTTAACTTTTACCATAGTCTTCGAACCAGGTAGTAACATAATATCTTCGGATAAAACACCTCTATATTTGTGGTTAGTACCTCCCCTTTCCACTGCCCCCATACACATTACCACCCTCAGTATCATCCCCAGCATTGTTAGTATCAGAAATAACATCAATATTAGTATCAACATCACCATCAAAAGTATCATCACCACCATTGTTATCACTGTGAACTCTGATAGAATCCCCGTAATCATTTCCCATATCAGCAACATGTGTTTTAATATTACCTTTCTCCATAACACTTGTATCACCGCCATTAATATCACCGAGCACATCTCTTCCAATAACCTCCATGTCCTCCATTCTATTCACGTCCTCATAAGGCAGAAAAACACCAGGTATCCCGACTGTTATCCCATTAACACCCGCATGGATCGAAATCCTGTGTCTTCTACAAGCAGGATGATTAAATACCCTGGGTTGAACACAACCCAGGGTATTTAATCTATGGGCTTGCACATCACACACCGTCTCTGTTGAGGGTTGCAAAGGGAATTGGAAAACATGGATTGATACAAATTATAGTCCATTAGATTTATTGATGCCCCCGAGTCTATAAATATCGGGATATCCACATCCCCTACTGTTCCATAGACTATAGGCCTGGGCTCTGGGGCGTCCCCCACGAGACCACAATGGTATGTACCAATCACCTGTACCCTTTTTGTTGATCAGGCTTCCAAAAATTTTGCCGATCCCTTTGCCCTCTGGTTTGACCTGCCTGGGAAGTTCTCACATTATAGTTACCAGAACCTTGAGGTGTAGGCCTCGCATCTCTCCGTATCTGAGACGGACAAGACTGCCAATAATGATCGGTACTCCTACACATTCCACAATATTTAACCCTACACAATTTCTTTGGATGCCCTGGTTTATTGCAGTTGAAACAGAGCAACTGCTGTTGCTTTTGATCGATCGATTTTTTGTTATATTCAACTTTTGCACACAGACGGGAGGAGAAAATTCTGTGTCTCTTTGCACTCTATCCCTCAGGCCTCTCCCATTGAAAATTGTACTATCTGCAGTAGGACATTTAGACATGTGTTTCTTAATTTGGGCATAAAGTAATTCTTCGTCTGAAGTAGGTTCAATCTTTTCATCAAAGCTATTCACTATCGCATCCGGTACATCGTGCAAGGGCAGGGAAAAATAGATCAGTTTATGACTGTTATTCAGAGAGACATTACTCCCTGTAGCCCATTTAGATGTTTTCAATTTTCCTACCCAATCCGCCACTGCATCAA
>NC_087205.1:58901610-58906610 GCF_015104395.2 Macrobrachium nipponense
TGAGGAAAGAGGAATTCATATATATACAAACACACACCCAGACGCTGAAACCAGTTTCAACATATCAAGAGATAAATAATCTTCGGAGGAAGAGGAAATGCTACGACGTTTCGAAATATTAATTCAGTCGCATAACTTGTAATAGGCCTCAAAACCCACATTCTTTACCATTGCACGGTGGACCTCTAATGGCCAGATATAAACATCTATTTCTGTGGTATGATTTTTTTAATCTTACACTGATTCTAAATGTTGAATTTTATATTTCTGTAAAAGAAAAAATTATTGAGATGGCTATTGTCGTCTCGTCCGTATTTTCTGTCCGCCCTCAGATCTTGAAAACTACTGAGGTTAGAGGGCCGTAAATTGGTATGTTAATCATCCACCCTCCAATCATCAAGCACCAAATTGCATCCCTCTAGCCTCAATAGCTTTTTTTATTTCACATAAGGTTGAAGTTAGCCATGATCGTGCGTCTGGAAACGCAATAACACTGAGCGTTTCATGGGCCGTGTCTGAGTTTCATTCAACATTCATTTTTTAGTTGTTTATTGTTGCTTATTTCATTGTTTCCCTATTAAGAAATAGTTTTCCGGACAAGGTTTGCATTCGTTGTTTAGTGGCCAGGAGCACGGACCCGCAACATGAGGCTCAGTGTGACCAGTTGTAACTCGTGAAATTGCAGAGAGCGACGCTGCGTAAAGGCCCAATCTTCTTTGATGTTCGGCCCTCATTAGTCTCGCTTTCATGACACCATTTCCTCATTTGATCGCATTCTTTTGGGAAGGAATCTTAGTCTTAGTTTACGTGTCTTGGTTGGTGCCTAGACATTATACAATATTGTCTAAATTGAAATATGATATTACAAACGGGTGGATAGAATTCGGCATAGATAAGAAAACTTTAGTTATCAAATGTTTTATTTCAGCTTATGTATTGCCTATTCTACGTGGATATGGAATGTGTTCATGTTTATTCAGATCACAGAATCTCGTTGTACGACAGACTAGAAGAAAATATAGTTCAAAGAAACAGATGGGGTAAGTTTTGTCAGCGTTTCCTGGCTCCTTCAATGAAAAGCCTTTTTATGCTTTCTAATCTCATCTTGTTCTTGAGCTCTCCGGCCGTCCTCTGTATTCGACCGTTCAGGACTTCAGAGTAGGAGGCCTTCTACTTACAATGGACACACTGTAGATACCACCTTGTTTCTTTCCTTTCCCAGCATCGGTGCTTAGATTGCCACTCGTACTGCTTTCTGCTTTTCACTTTTTATCAGTTCTCTCGGTCTATTCCCTCTTGGCTGTCAAACTTCTTTGACGTTTTCACTGACTATATTCTTTTATGTATGAGTGTAGATACCACATGATATACATTTGCTAGTGCCTACTGGGTTTACACTTTGTTTTGACATTCTTATGAAATGAAAATGATGAATACAGCGCTTACGCCTCTCGAAAAACAGAGATTAGTCGCTGATCCTCGCTGGTCACTGGACAGGTCAGGAATACACAATCGTTTTTCAGTTATAAACTAGAGCAAATCTTTCGGGCTGGCCCTGTGAGAGTTCAAGAGAGTGATTCGGTGGTTATATATAATAACAACCATAATGATTTTCGCCATGACGCTGATACGGCCATATAGATCAACGTTCCAATCACGGATACGCATCCGCCTTTGAAGACAGTCGCATGTTTCATCATGTGACAAATTTGAATAAATGCTAAAAACGATTATGGTCGGGTGTGAACTGCAGGGTTGGGAACGGCGGGGGGGGGGGGGGGGGGGGGGGGGGGACGGCGGTTAGAGGAGTGGGGGGAACCGGTAGTCGGTAATGAAGTCACAGAAAAAAAAGTCAGAAAAGTCACAGGAAGAAACAGTCACATTAATTCATGGTGGCAATTAGAGCAATTATTAGAGTGATAAAACAAAAAATATTTAGGATCTTTCCTAGATAGTGACCCTCAAGGGTTTTCAGGGGTCGTTGTCTAGCACTAATATTTCTTGGGGGTCATTCTCTTTACGATATTTACAGTCTTTTGTTTATGTTTCTACGGTAATCCCCAACGGGCGGGTTGTACTAAACACGCCGCAAACATACCAGTTTAAAGTCCTTAGAGTCACAATTAGGAAAGATTAATGTGGCTTTTTTTCTTATGACATTTTTTTCTGTGACTTTTTTACCTTTGCTTTTTTACCTGATTCAGGGAGCCAGTGGGTGGGAGGGGACGGAGAGAGAGAGCTGACAGTCTGTGCAATTTCCTCGAGTAACCTCAAGTCTCCCATTATTAAATCCACTGCTATAAAAGGAGGATTTTAATCTTATCAGCCCCCTTTATACTCGTAGTTGTAAGCATTGTTTTAATAACTGACACAAGACCACAATCGCCAAGTGAAGGAACAATAGAAGGAAAAAAAGTTGTACGTGTGGCAACCACGAGGGGACTTCATTGAATCGTCCATTGTTAGCAATGCAATTAGCCATTGTCTCATGGACTATCTACTATGAATTCGCTTGTCCCAGAGACCAGTCGAAAACTATTGTCTTTTTCAAAATTTCTCTCTCTCTCTCTCTCTCCTAAAAGCCACAATGTCACATAGCCTCAGATAGTCGCACTGAACTGGCGGGGAATTACCATTCCTGAACACAAAATTTGTCCATATTACCATAACATTGTAAATATTAGAAATGAAGATAATGTTAGCATTTGTGATTACACACACATTATATATATATATATATATATATATATATATATATATATATATATATCTATTTCTATAAGTCAGTAAATAGCGTGTGACAATATATTCAGTTATGGCCACAAGAAAAATAAGTGTGTACCAATCGCTTTCGTGTTATTTTCCACACATTTTCGGGTACAAAGCGTTAAAAATATCACGAAAGTGCTTGGTACTCTTTCATTATTCCCGTGGCCATGGCGCCCGCAGCATGTTTTCCAAGGAGGTGTAAATATGTACTTGTATACATATAAGTGTGTTTGTGTGTATGTGTGCAGTGGAATTACCATGCCAAATAATGTAAGTTAAGCAAGATGCAATAAAGAAAAAAATACAGAAAGTTACATTGACTTTTTTTCAATAGTTCCATATTCTGTTCAACTGAAATCCAACTTCTTGAAAGAATAACGTAGTTGTATATTGCTATAAATAAATCATACAGTTATAAGGTTATAATAATATTAAATATATTATATATATATATATATATATATATCTATTATATCTAATATATATATAATATATATATCTATATATATATATATATATATATATATATATATACGCATGCATGCGTAGCTGCATATATGTGTGTGCGTTTATACGTAACTTTACGAGTGTGTGTGTGTGTATATGTATTTAGAATTTACCATTTGTCAAAACTGATTCCACCCTTCCCTCAGGATGAGAATACAATGATTTCCTCATCCTCCCTTTTCTTGCAAGCAGATAATCATCACCAGTAAAACTGATTCATTGTCAGTACTTCGTTACTCTTTCTCACAATTATATTTCAGATTCTTATTCTTAAATGCAAGGGGTTTTATTTTTTTTGAGAGGGGGCCAGTCTAATCTATATATAACCATAAGCACATTCATAGATAGTGACAGGAACAGAATTGAAGCAACTGAATGATTAGAATTAAAAACTGAAACATGACCGTGAACTGACTGTAAACAATCACAATATAACACAAAGAGGATTGTTTCCTTCGTCTGAAGCACTGTGATTTATTTAGAGGGTTTATTCTAATGTCTCACTGGGTCTCCGAGACAGAAGTCTAGAGAACAATAGGACAGAAAGGTATCACTGACTTTCGCAAGAGATATTCTTCATAAGGTCTTCAAGGTCTGCTTTCGCTACCTGGAATTGATCAAAATGTTTTCTTAGAATATCAGAAGGTTACATATTCTGCAATGTTGAAAGATTCTTTATGCATATATCTATTGAATAAATTCGGACTCCATTGCACTCTGAAACTCCTTTAAATTAGGATAACGAGTTCCGCGCGAGTTTTGGAAATCCGAAACTGTCCTCCATGAAAACTTGTTCCGACCTTGGCTGTGTCATCTTTTTCAGAAATGAGACAAAGATAATTCAGGACTTGTACGGGTTCTCTTCGTATTAATCAGTATGAAATACCAGTGGATGCTTCTTGTGCTGTATTAGTTTCGAAGTAACTGAAAAACACATTATTTCCTTCAGGCGAAATTGGATGAATACGTTTATTCAATCTCAGTTTGAGATTAATTTCGAAGGTTGTTTGTTCTATCATAGTATTTCTTTGAGGAATGGATTTTTTGCTTTCGCTGTTTTTTTATGCCAACTCCCTTTCTGATAATGTGTTTATGGGGATGCTTATTGCTGTTGTGAATTAGTTGGTTCCTTTAGGTTTGATCTGGTCTTGCTTCATGTGACATTACAAACATTTTCGGTCTGATCATTCTCAAGAGGTGCTGTCTACGAAAAATGTGTCCTCAAATGGATATAGTATAAAAACTTTAATCAGTCACTAAACCTGACTTTCAAATTAAGTACATACTTTAAGCAATTACCACTTAATTTTACCGAGCTGCGCATGAATGTTTGTAGCACCACGAAAACAATCACAAAAACATCGACTCTTGAATTTTCTCCCGTCTCTCTTTTCCTTGCAAACAGCACCACAACGACGTTCACCAAAAAATAAAAATCTTCCTTCAGAAACTAATAAGGGTCGGAAACCGCCTCGGCCTTTAGCAGATTTCCCATTGGCTAGCGAGACAGCATTCTGGCAAGCCTACGGATTGAGGTAAAGGTGTGCCGTGGCCCGGTTTGTTTGCCAGAGCAAACCTCAACCAAGCCTTAAGTCGCCCGGATGACGTCCGGTGTATGCACGTAAATATTGCGGACCTGGCCCCAAGCCTGCATATTTGCTCATACTCACAGGCCTCGTATAAGAATAATCGGCCATGAAATTACCAGCAAAATGCACTGAATA
>NC_087205.1:58911610-58925497 GCF_015104395.2 Macrobrachium nipponense
TTAGGGTGGTTAGTACCCATTAATCCCGCCGCTGGTAGGCGGGTATCAGGAACCATTCCCATTTTCTATCAGATTTCTTCTGTCGCCGGTGTTGTAAACACCTGTTTACACACCTCCGCCTCAGGATTTTGGAAACTTTTCATATTGCTTGAGTATCCTCTTGACTTTTTGGTTTTTTTTGATTGGATCGATAGCTTGCATATGTGATTTGGACTGTTTTTTTTATTTTGGCTTAGATTTTTCCCTTAAAAATGTCTGGATGTAGTTCTGCTAGCGCCAGGGTGTGCTCGAAGTGGAAGAATTGCAAGGTTAGGCTTTCCAAAAGCCTTGGTTGATCCTCACACTTGTGTAAAGGTGTGTAGGGGCAAGAGTGTAGATTTGATTTGCGCTGTAATGAGTGTGAAAGCTTAGATGATTTGCAATGGAAGACGTATGAATCCTATGTTAAGAAGTTAGAACGTGATAGGATTAGGGAGGTCTTCCTCCAGGAGTAAGTCGGGTAGCAGACAGGGTATTAATGTATCCCCTTCTAACCCTCCTTTAGAATTTGTGTCTCCTAACCCTGTAGTGTTTGCCTTTGGGCCCTCAAGTGGTGTCTGCGGAGGGTAATGCCCTTTCGCTTATTCTAGATTCATTGAAGACCGCTTGAATCTAAAGTGCTTGCCCTTGAAAACAGGCAAAATAAGTGCAGTGATAGTGCCCCTAGTGAAGTGGAGTGGGGCGTCAGATCGGCCCTATAGCGCCTCTAGGCTGGGACCTCTGCGGACTCCCAGGACTCAGGGAGAGGGCATGTCGAAGGCCGAAGGAGGGTTACGGGGAACACCCCACCGATCTGGCGTCCCTCAGCAGTTCCTGTGGACGCTTCCCAGGCTGCTAAGGAGCGTGCTCGAGAACGTATCCTTAAGGATTGTTTCTCGTCTTCCGACGCGTCCTCCCCGCGCAAGGGGTGGGAATCTCGATCGGATTCGCGACCTCTGAAGAGGACTCTTCAAGAGCTGGACGCTTCACGTCATGCTATGTCTGAGTGGCATTCTTCTCCGGAAAGCGTAGCCTTTCCGCCCCAGAAGAAGTATAGGACGTCATCCGACGATGACGCCCTCGAGCGCCCCAGTCGCTCTAGAGCCAAGGCTGTTCCTGGGAGAAGGAAGAAGGCGTCCCCTCGCCCCTCTCCTTCTCGCAAGCGCAGCTCGTCTCCTGCGTAAGGAGACATCTCAGACGAGATCATCATTGCGATGCAGCGGCAACTGGACGCTTTACTGAAACAGAGGGACGGTCCCGCGTCAAAGGAAAGACGATAGACTGCCTATCAAGAGATCTAAGCAGTCTTCTCCAATGGCTCCTTTTTCGTCCCCGTCTTCTGACATTTCGCCCTCTAGACGTCGTTTTGCTCCCCAGGGTTCATCTAGAGGTGACGTTAGACGACAAGTTAGAGAGAGTTCTCTGCATGCTCCTCTCCCTTCCCGTAGAGAGGACGCTCGGCGTTCCGACTTCGACGCTTCTGCTGACGACGATGTGCGTTCTGCACCTCTTCGACATGACAGTGTTGACGCTCAACGTTATGTTAGTCGGGCAGTGGATCAAGTTTCTTCGCTGGACGTTCGGAAGGACGCTTCGCGGGACGGTAGAAGAGTCTCTTTGATGGACGCTCCGTTGGACGCTTCACTGGACGCTCGGTTGGACGCTGATTTGGACGCTCGAGAGAACGCTACATTGGACGCTCGGATAGACGCTCGTAGACGTTCTAGTAAGACCTCTGTGGACGCGAATGTGGAAGTTCGCTGTCACTCGGATGTGGTTCCCGAGACTTTGGCACGTTCGCCTCTTAAAGTGACTCCTGATCCTGTTACTGTTAAGGATCCGTTACCCTCGTCTTCTTTTCATCGTTCAGATAGGAGACTTGGAGCTAAAGGACTTCTGCCTCTTCCTTCGGACTTGCACTCGGGTAGGGAAGAAGGAGAACTTAGCGGTTCTTTGGAGGATGTTGATGATTGATCAACCTGCTACTTCTGCCTCGTCAGATTATCAAGTTTTGGCACGACTACTTCGTGATTCGTTTGGCGATACTTTTCAGCCAGCTGCTCCTCCTTCTCCTCCTTCTCAGTTTTCGTCGTCGAAGACAAGTAAGTCTCCAGGTTTCGTGAAGATGAGACGTCGTTATCTACGAAAAGAGCTTTCCGGAAGGAAGGTAACGCCTGGATGGAATCTAGAAAGCAAAAGGAAGAACTACTTTCGCCCTGCCTCCATCTAGACTTAGCGTAAGGCAGGGATGTGGTATGAGACAGGCGAGGAATTAGGATTGAAGGTTCCTACGTCGGCTCAAGGTGATTTCGCCAGCGTGGTGGATGCCTCAGGAGGGCCCTTTTTTAGCATCGGCTAAGGTTTCTTGGACGAACTTCCGACTGGACCATCTTTTGAAGGGACTATTTAGGTCCTTAGAAGTTTTCAACTTTTTAGACTGGTGTCTTGGAGCCTTAGACAAACCAATCTCGTAAGCCAGACTCGATCAGCTTGGGGGAGCTGTCCAGTGTATTGTCATGCATGGACAAGGCCGTCAGGGATGGCTCAGAGGAGTTAGCCTCTCATTTTTTCAGCAGGGGTTCTTAAGAAAAGGTCGCTTTATTGCAACTTCGCGGCTAAGTCTGTCTCTCCCGCTCAGAGGACAGAACTTTTGTATGCTCCCCTTCTCGAGTCATCTCTTCCCCCAAGCTATGGTGGAAGGATCTGGCAGTGAGTCTGCAGGAGAGCCACACAAGACCGGTTGGCTCAGTCTTCGAGACGTCCGGCTGGCCCTTCAACGTCGTCTGGAACGCAACAGTTTAGAAAGCAGAAGCCCTTTCGTGGAGGACTTCCGCTAGATCGTCTCCTCGAGGAAGAAGCCTTCCTAGAGGTAGAGCCCCTTCCAAGTCTAGGGTAAGAAGTGAGAGATCGTGCCTTCAGTCACCGGTAGGAGCCCAGGCTGCAGTTGTTTGCAGAAGCCTGGAGAGTAAGAGAGGCAGACACCTGTCTCTCGACGTCATAGAGAAGGGTTTACAAGATCCCTTTCATAAAGCCGCCCCCGTTGACTTCCACTCCCAGGGACTTGTCCCCATCGTAATCCGCTAACAAAGAAGAAAGATTCTTTTCGACCTGCTCGAGCAGATGCTCGAGAAAAGAGCAGTGGAACAGGTTTTAGACCTGGCAACGCCAGGATTTTACAACAGATTGTTTCTTGTACCGAAACAATCGGGAGGGTGGCGGCCCGTCTTGGATGTACGTCGACGCTAAAACCTCTTATTATAGAGAAGCAGAGGTTCAAGATGAGACACCTCAGTCAGTTCTGGGGGCCTTAAGACCTGGAGATTGGATGGTATCACTCGACCTCCAGGACGCCTACTTCACGTCCCGACACTCCCCAATCGATGAAGTACCTTCGGTTCGTATTGAAAGGGAAGGTCTTTCAATTCAGGGCTCTTTGTTTCGGACTGAGTACGGCCCCTTTTATCTTCACCATCTTAATGAGAACGTGGGCGAGGTGGCTCCATCTTTCCAACATCAGAATCTCGCTCTATCTAGACGACTGGCTCATACGAGCCTCCTCGCAGACCCGGTGCCTGAAGGATTTGAAGACGACTCTGTCTTTAGCTGCGTCCCTGGGACTTCTGGTGAACTTCGAGAAGTCACATCTGACCCCAACACAGTCCATCGTGTATCTGGGGATTCAGATGGATTCAGTGGCTTTTCGGGCTTTTTCCGTCCCAGGAACGTCAGCAACAAGGCATAGAAAAAGTGTCAGCCTTTCTAGGGAAAGATTCATGCTCGGTGAGGGAATGGATGAGTCTGCTGGGACCATTTCCCTCGCTGGAGAAGTTTGTTTCCCTGGGGAGGCTACACCTCCGACCTCTTCAGTTCTTTCTGTCGGACAGCTGGACAGAAAAGGACAACTTCGACATGAAGTTAACATCTCGGAAGAGGTGAAGAACCATCTAAGATGGTGGCTCGATCCGTGGAAGCTGTCAGAGGGCGTATCCCTCAAGCTTCAGAACCCCGACCTAGTGTTGTTCTCCGACGCGTCATCCACGGGGTGGGGAGCAACTCTAGGGGGGGTGGAGTGTCAGGTACCTGGAGAGGGACAGGTAACCTGGCATATCAACTTCAAAAGAGCTGGCAGCGGTTCAATTAGCGCTCCAGTTTCTTCCAGAACAACAAAAAGTCTCCCGTCGTGTGGTTCAGATCAACTCGGACAACACCACAGCCCTGGCATACTTGAAGAAACAAGGAGGAACCACACTCTCGCTCCCTGTTTTCTCTAGCAAAAGAGATCCTGCTTTGGGTGCGAAGGAGAGAGAAGTCACAATATTGACAAGATTCATTGCCGGAGTCGAGAACGTCCGGGCAGATCTCCTCAGTCGACAAGGACAGTTATTGCCGACAGAGTGGACTCTCAATCAAGAAGTATGCCAGGAACTGTGGGGTCTTTGGGGATGCCCCTTAGTGGACATCTTCGCAACATCAAGGACGGCGAAGACTTCCTCTGTATTGCTCCCCGGTTCTCGATCCGGGAGCAGTAAGCAGTGGTAACCCCGCCCTTCTATTGGATTGGGGGGGGGAAGGGACGGGAGGGCCTGGATCTCTACGCTTTTCCCCCCTTCAAGATCCTGGGGGAGGTGATGAGAAAATTTGCAGCATCGGAGGGGACGAGGTTGACCTTAATCGCCCCCTTTTGGCCCGCAGCGATCTGGTTCACAGAGGTGATGTTCTACCTAGTGGATTATCCGAGATCTCTTCCGTTAAGGAGAGATCTACTCAAACAGCCCCACTTCGAGAGGTACCACAAAAACCTCTCCGCTCTGAGTCTGACTGCGTTCAGACTATCCAAAAGTTGGCCAGAGCGAGAGTTTTTCGAAATCAGTGGCTAAAGCTATCGCCACCGCGAGGAGACCATCATCAATCGCGGTTTTACCAATCGAAGTGGGCAGCCTTTATAAGTTGGTGTAAGAGAAAAGGAGTTTCCTCTACCACTACCTCTGTGAGCCAGATCGCAGACTTCTTGCTTTATCTGAAACAAGATCTAAAGTTGGCAGTGTCAACTATTAAAGGCTACAGAAGCGTTCTATCTGTAGTCTTTCGCCATAGAGGTCTTGACCTCGCTAACAATAAGGATCTCCATGATCTATTGAGATCTTTCGAGACGACCAAGGTACCACTACCGAAGCTACCTTCGTGGAACCTGGATGTGGTCCTAAAATATTTGATGTCAAAATCGTTTTTGAACCTCTTTCATCTTCGTCTCTACGAGATTTGACGAAGAAAACTTGTATTCCTAACTGCTCTGGCGACGGCGCAAGAGAGTTAGCGAAATACAGGCTATCAGCAAACACGTCGGTTTCAAAGGGCATAATGCAGTCTTGCTCTTTGAATATGTCGTTTTTCTGGCCAAAAACGAAAACCCTTCCAATCCGTGGCCTAGAACATTCGAGATCAAGGGTATGGCAGAGATCATTGGTCAAGAGCCAGAAAGAGTCCTGTGTCCTGTTAGGGCTCTTAGAGAGTATATTCGTAGAACGAAGGATTGCCGAGGTTCTGCAGAGAAACTTATGTGTTCGGTCAAGAGACCAAACATGCCCATATCCGAAGAATGCACTGGCATTCTTTTTAAGAAACACCATTAAAGAGGCGCACTGCTTCTTGCAAAGACAGTGACTTGAAGATACTTAAAGTTAACGCGCACGAAGTAAGGCTATTTCGACCTCAATAGCCTTTCAGAAAAACATGGCTCTTAAAGACATTTTAAGTGCTACTTTTGGAGGAGTAACTCAGTGTTCGCCTCTCACTACCTACGGGAGGTTGAGAACGACCTATGAAAGCTGTTACTCTCTCGGACCATACGTCGCCGCAGACACTATTTTGGGGGCAGGAGGTAGCACTCATCCTTTCCCATAGAAAGGGTAGGTGAGTGTTAATATTTGATGTTTATGGTTTTATTGTAGGGTCGGCTGCCGAGTACAGTCGTCCCTTCTTTAGCCTTTGGTATATGGGAGTTTGTTGTTAGGCTAACTTAGGTGGTGGTTTTTTGCCTCGTTGCCCTCGGAAGTATGGTCATGGTCTAGTCACATTGTGGTCCCTGTCCCCGTTGACAGATCATCTAGAGCGCACCAACTACATAGGTCACTACCTTGTTTTGTACTCTAGTGAAGCAGAAGCAGGCTTGGGTGACAGTAATCACGAAGTCAGCTATGCTAACAGGTAAGGAAACCAAGATGTCAATCATATACATTTATATGTTTTCTAAAATCCTTTTTTCTGTCTCTCCCACTGCCAAAGGTGGGATTCAGCTATATATATACTGACAGGTAAGTTTCATGAACAAAATGATATTGTTAAGATACAATAAATAAAGTTTGTTCATACTTACCTGGCAGTATATATATTAATTTTAGTACCCACCCACCTCCCCCTCAGGAGACAGTGGAGATAGAAATCTGATAGAAAATGGGAATGGTTCCTGATACCCCCGCTCCCAGCTGCGGGAATGGGTACTAACACCCTAACTCCCACTACGTGTGTCGTAAGTTTTAGAAATTCTGTCGGACTTCAGAGAATACAGCTATATATATATCTGCCAGTAAGTATGAACAAACTTTATTGTATCTTAACAATATCATTTTGAAATCAGGGAAATACCTAGACTTTTAAAAGTTGTTGATGGAGTGATGCCCTTTGATTAATTTAATTACTTACAAGATTACCTCACACCTGTTTTTGATGAACTTAGTCTGATTTTCCGCAATACTGGTAAGTTGTTAAGGGATCACTGTTGCCTTTAGAGTATTCAGTCGTTTAGTACCTGTGATGAGGGTTCAGGTGTCTGGCTGTTGTGAGGTAACAAGTTGATGAAATGGTAATTGCAAGTAACCAAATAAACGTTGGCAACTTTGTCCACCAAGTATGTATGGCCTATATACTTACATACACACACACACACACATATACATATATATATATATATATATATATATATATATATATAATATATATATCTACACACACACACACACACACACCATATATATATGATATATATATATATATATATATATATTATAATATATATATATATATATATATATATATATATGTATATTATTATGCATATATATATATATATATATATATATATATATATATATATATATATGCATATATATATATATATATATATATATATATATATTATATATATATATATATGATATATATATGAAATATAATATAATATATATATATATATATATATATATATAATATATAACTATATTATAAATATATATAAATATATATATAATATATATATATATATATATATATATATATATATACTATATATATATGTATTATAATATATATATATATATATATATATATATTTATATATATAAAATATATATATATATATATATATTATATATATATATATATATTATATATATATATATATATATAACATATATAAAATATATATATATATATAATATATATATATATATATAAAATATATATATATATATATATATATATATATATAATATATATATATATATATATATATATATATATATATTCAATTCAGAATATGTTGGTAAGCTTCATATACTATGATGGATTGAGTGTAACTTTACGCCTATAAAGGTTTTTTTGATTTTTTTATAATATAAAATTGTTTTCAGTGTCTAGGTATATTGACAGTAGGTTATACATGTGAAAACTGCCCTTGGCCCCCCTCCTCCCCCCCACCTTTTTTTATTATTATTATTCATTTCCTATATTACATGTACTGTTCATGACTGACACATTTTATATGTTTAACTGAATACAGTCAGGAATATGGTAAAGAAAACTTTTCTTTTTAATAGAGTTTTCTTCTCTGAAATTCCCAATATTCCTTTCGTGTCAATTATGCTTATAGACCAAATCAATTTTTTCTGCTACTCCGTTAATAGAGACTATATATATGCGCATTTCATATAACATTTAAAACGGTAGAATTTGTGTAACTGTAATGCTTTCATAGATGTCGCTTACATCCCTATAGTGAGTCTATACAGTATTATAGTCAAGGACAGAATTTAAAATCCATGTATCATTCTTATATTTGGCAAGCATGTTCCTTGTGGCTAGTAGATAATAATAAATATGAAGCAGATACCATTCGGTTGTATCTATCCTCCAAGGGAGGGTAGCCACACCAAACTGCAACATATTCACTTATTCATCCGCTCATCTCGGCTCCCTAAATGATGATCCCCATAATTTTTGGTCTAGGTCAAGGTCATCTGGGGTCAACAAAGGTCAGTCTTAGTACTGTTGAATATGCTCGCAAGGAATCATGCTTGCCAACTTGACTCGGTTTAGGTACTTAAAATGAATAAATGAAAGCAGTATTGTTAAGGTAAGACAGTAATATGAATATTGGTAAGAATCGGTGGGAAAGTAATAACAGTGAATCAGTGGTATGACCCAGGTAGCACTTCAAGTGATGATGTTACAAATGATCCGCCAGGCCTTTCTTCAGGGGCCCATGCTGTATGTGGGGCAGGATGTGGAGAGGAAACCGAGGTTTACAGCCTCTTAAGTATGTGAAAGGAGCCGATGACTGTAAAGTAATGCATAGGCTACCATACCCAAACGTATACACAGAGTTCAAAGACTTATTTTTTTGTTATCCTACATATTAATGTGTATATACCATGTAAGGGTAGGGAAATCTAATCCAAATTATTATCTTCATAACTGGATTCAAAGTCGTTATCAGGGTAGTTATTCATTTCTCATAACAAAGCTGTATCCTTTCATTTGTGAACTAATTCGGATATCGTTAAGTCGATTATTTCATCACTTGATTATTTCTACTTGTGTCTGTCTGCCTGGTAGAAACCCAATCATGCCCAACGGAGCTGCCGGCAATGAAAGCATTTTTTCCTCATAATCACAATTAGGAGCATAGTGCAGTCGCTTCTGGCTGGCTCTCATTCGTGAACAGCGTTTCGGCAACGACCTCCCATTACTCTGCTTGTCTCCCGAGTCCCGAAGTGTTGCTTCTGCTGGTCGGCTCTGTATGTCAGCCACAAACGCCTGGTAAACGCCTTAGTGGCGTGATCGGTATGGTCATCAACGTCTCCGGTGGCCGCGAGTTCGATTCTCCGGAATTCCATTGAAGTGTGAGAGATGTGTATTTCTGGTGATAGAAGGTCACTCTCGACGTGGTTCGGAAGTCACGTAAAGCTGTTGGTCCCGTTGCTGAATAACCACTGGTTCCATGCAACGTAAAAACACCATACAAACAAACAAACGCCTGGTATTCATCGTGCTGCTTCTGGTAAGCGGAGTTGTCAAGACTGTTCTTTCTTCCCTTGGCAGAGTTTCGGATAGTTTACCCCGTTGCTTCCTTTTCCGGAGAGACTGATTTTACTGGAAATTGAATTTCCCAATATAAACGTCTCTCTCTCTCTCTCTCTCTCTCTCTCTCTCTCTCTCTCTCTCTCTCTCTAGTGAGTTTGTTCTGGATGTTCTTTCACATGATCACTTGCTTTTATGAGTAAAATCCATTAGGAATTATCCTTGAATATTGGACTTTTGTACTTTTCCATAACGTTGCCATCAACAGCTTCATGGTGCACAACATTCAACATTTACAGCATTGCATGGAGCAATTATACTAATGAGAATATGCAGTAATACACTGCATCTGGGTCATGTATTTTTGCTCTATCGAAACCAACCCCCTATTTACTCATAGCCTTTTGTCTTATTAAGTTATTTGTCATCCATACACATATCTTACTTGTACTTGCTATGTGTGTTTTTTAAATATGCTCATCAAATATCCGAAATCTTGGATTTCTAATTAGTTTTGTTTTACACAGAATACGCATTCCAGTCACTATAATTTTAAAGCATGTTTTTATTCTTGATGTGTATGTCTGTGTGTGTGTGTGTGTTTTTTTTTTTATGGGAGAGAAAAAATTATTATTAGACGACATTAGTTTGAAATTTCCTCTTTACGTAATGGAATCATTATGGTCATTACATAGATATAAAAAATAATCTCATTTCACTGAAATGGAAAGACAGACAGACAGACAGTTCGAGAGAGATGAAGGAAGACATATTTATCATTACAGGCTGTGAAAGCATATCTGTCTTACTGTAAATTCAAAAACACTTGTCTTATGCATGGCTATTTCTATTTTTTACACTTCATATCTTTACTTCCAAATACATCATGATTATAAGGTAGAAGCCAGAGTATCTTCAGGTAAGAAGAACTTCCTTTAGCAAATTGGCAAAAACATACAAAGTAAAATTGAACAGAGGTCATGTCTCCTACCTTTTTCGTCCCATACTTTTTTCGTCTCTGCAAGATGAGGTAAGATTTTTTCTTCTTCGCGTCGTCCTCAGCAGCGAATACAAGAAAAGCTGCAAAAAAAGAGAGATTGCAAATAAGCAAATCAGTGAAAAGGAAGAGTAACGTTTTCTTCATCTTGAATCTTTAAAAAATAATCTTGAATAAAACGTCCAAGGCTTCTCATTTATTTGATTGTAATCGATTTTTGCCAGAGGCAGCTTACCATACTCCTTACCAGAAGAAACTCTCAAGATTTTCAAGTTATTTCAAGTCCAAATAAAAGTTTTATTTTACAACATTATAAATAGCTGACGCGTTCCTCGACAATGGGTGCGATAGAATGATGTAATCATCTTCCGGTTGTTATTATCATATCATCATTATATTATTTCAGTAAACGAAACCCAATCACATAGAACAAACACATTGGGGCCATTAACTTGAAATTTAAGCCTCCCAAGAATGCCGGTTTCAACCTCCTACCGCAAACCCCACACTGCAGCAGTAATGTATCATAATACAGAGCCCGTGATATTTCATAGCCCTAGGGGAGCCGCGAACCCTCGACGTCTAGTGACACACTACGACACTAACCATTATACCACCAAATACTATGTGAAAATGCATGAGTTTGTTTGTTTGTTTTTTCTGAAAAACTTGGTATGGCCATCTGTGAAAACTTCTTTCCAACCCCGAACATCACCTGTTAACAGGAAAGGACATGTCGACTCGCCTATCACAAAACAAATGGCTTCTTTTCTTTGCGCCCTGTTGGTCAGAGATGCTTTCGCAGACGTGTATCGACTTTAAAATTCCTCCAAGAACTTATGGTAATTTCATTGCGGTCCCCCAAAGACACGAAAGCTTCCCGCTTTAACGGCGTCTACTTACCTCTATGCGCGCACACACACAACTTTCAATTTTTATCATTTTTAAAGTTGATGATGTGAGCGCTTTTTATGTTTGTACTGATGCAACTACTGCTACTAGATAAATGATAACGATAGTAATCTATCCATTGAAAAACGTAAATTCAGATAGGTTGGGTTGTGAGCTGTGGGAGATAAACAAGAAGAAAGCCCTATTTAGAGAGAAGAAATTCATCATCAGGTTGAGCTGCGCTAATTTATGATATTATGGAAATAAACCACACTAAAAAATCAAATGAAATAACAGTGCTGAGATTATGAAGTAATTTTTTACATCTTCAGACATGATGATTATGCTCTTTGGAAAGCGCACACATTTTGGAAAGGTAAAGTAGCGAGACTCCCTGAATGAAACAAAATTTCCAAGGACAACAGAAACAGGAAATCCTGCTGCCGAAGTCATCGTTCCGAGATCCTTGACATTGTTGCCATGTGCGGCGATGCGAGGAAACAACTTGCAAGTACAACGTCCATTCGCCACATTCTGCAGAGCTCAGGGTGGTGATGGGCGTCTCTCTCATGGCAGTAATTTGATCAAGATATTTGTGTTCGGAAGAAGGCTTATCTGTTCTCATTCTGTAATTCCGGCAGGATACCCTTTATCGTTTATTAACTTTACAACTTGCAGGGTTTTTTATTAGACCCGGTTCACACACGGCGGTGGCATCCGCGCGGATGCAAAGTCAATGACAGAGCACAGGGATTTCTTAACCGTCGCGACATCCGCGCGGATCGAGTTTCACTTTGCAATTCCGCGCGGTTAGAGATACACGTGTTTACTACAGTAGATTCACATCAACCGTGCATTTGATGTCTAGGCCAGTCCTTTACGACACTTCTGATTGGCTGTTGATAAGCTAATCGCAGGGCTGGAAACTCTCAGTCTCTCGAGAGAGTTCACATAGGCAGGATGTATGTTCCATCTCTCCTGAGGTATACGTCTTTCAGGAAAGGTGGAACATATATCCTGCCTATGTGAACTCTCGAGAGAAACTGACAGTTTCCAGCCCTGTGTTTGGCTTATCAACAGCCAATCAGGAGCGTCGTAAGGGACTGGCCTAGACGTCAAATCTACGGTCGATGTGAATCTACTATAGTGTCTTTTTATGTGCTCCGCTCGGATTTGCCTTCGCAACACGGCAAAAATAGAGACTAGTTGCTTTAACACAGACATTTTCATTGAATTTCTAAGTTTATACTTTTCACATTATGTCAGTTTATCCTGCAGTTCAACTCGACCATCATGAATGAAATATACTGTAAATTGATCTCTTGCTGAGGTAGCGACAAGACAGGTTTATCACTGGTGTTGAAATAGCATATCTTCGTACCTGCAGGCAAAATGCTACGTGCTTGTACTATACTCTAAACAAAAAAACCTGTTTACTTTGAAAGATCTTTGTTATATACGTCATTTATATTTTATTATATTATATTATATATAAATATATATATATATATATATATATATATATATATATATATATATATATTTTATATTTATTTATTCTGACTCACGTCAGGATCGAACCCAGGTCTTTCAATTGAAAGACCTGTGTTTGATCCTAATGTGAGTCAGAAAGGGAAATTTAATTTTTGTTCCAACGCGTGAATTGCCGCGTTTGGTGCCTATACGTACATGCATACATACATATATATATATATATATATATATATATATATATATATATATATATATATATATAGTGTTCAGAATGACCATACAATAATTCGACGATTTACATACACTGAATAAGGATGATAATTCATCAAATAACATAATACAGAGCGTATTCATTTATATGTTATTATGAGTACATACACAATCTGCACACATACAATATGTATACGTATGTATATTTATATATGAATATATATGCATATATACACATGTATATATCATATATATATACATATGTATTTACACACATACCTATATATGCATATATATATGTATATGTATGTATATATATATATATGAATATATAATACATACATTCTGTGTGTGTGTAGATTTGTACTCATAATTATATATATAAATGAATGAATACCGTCTGCATTATGTTATTTGATGAACTATCATCCTTATTCAGTGTAAGTAAATCGTCAAATTATCTTATGGTCATTCTGAAATAAATGAAGATTGGCTCAAATTCTCTAAGTTATGAAATGCAGTATTTTGAACAGAGCGTAAGCACGTTATTTCCTCCACTTACACGCCGATACTGAATGAACCGCGCGGAAACCGCCATATTGTGTAAAGTCGCCACTTTTTACATACGCGCGGATTCCGCCGCAGTTCCGCCACATGTGAACGGGACTTAAATGTTAGGTAAAGGAAATGATGAAGCTAAATTGTATTGAAACAGAAGTCATGTATGGCAACAGAAGTTAGAAAAATTACATGAGATTTGAATTGGTATATGTGTCGTCGTTAAAAAAAACTAGAGAGAGAGAGAGAGATAACTTTCCTATTGCAAACTGATGTTATAACGATCCTGATCGTCAACCTCAGAAAAAATAACAGTGTTTACTGAAAAAGCGTGTTGGAAATTATAATGCGCATTTTTAACGTAT
>NC_087205.1:58925997-58933497 GCF_015104395.2 Macrobrachium nipponense
ATACGTTAAAAATGCATTATAAAGATTTTTGATAACACATGGGATGAATCAAACAATATAGATGGTAAAATTGATGGTCATGATAAAAATGATGGTATATGACCTGTAATTAGCACCACAGACTAGTCAGGAGGCCAATAACTTCGCGCACTTCGACTCCCATCAAGAATCTTGGACTTTGAATTGAAGAAAAAAATGACGGTTTTAAAAGCATGGAGCATAGAACGTTTTCAGGGCGTTACTGCCTGTTGTTTCAGGCTATAAAACGGTATTAGGGACAGATCTAAAATAATGGTTGCCTTATGCTTAAAAGAAATGTAGAGGATACAGTTTTGACGACAAATTTATGCACCTCGTAGGGGGATAGTGCGTCAGTACACCTCATTCGGTGCAATGTAGGCATTTCTTAAGGTTCTTTTGCAGCGTCCCTTCGGCGCCTAGCTGCAACTACTTTCATTCATTTTACTGTTACCTCCGTTCATATTTCTTTTTCTTCCAGCTTATTGTTCACCCTCTCCTAACGATTGCTTCATAGTGCAACTGCTTTGAGGTTTCCTCCTGTAACACCTTTCAAATCTTTTACAATCAATTTCCGTTTCAGCACTGAATGGCCTGACCTTAGTTGCCCCAGTGCTTGGCATAATGCCAAAAATTATTGATAAAACAAAAAAAAAAAAAAAAAAAAAAAAAAAAGATTATCCACTTAATTTAAGGCATACATTGGCCATTGAGTGTGAGCTTGGATGAAAAAGTAGTATAGTACTCATATACTACCGTTATCCCGGGCTTATTAATTAATACATGTTGAAATATTTGCTTAAAATTTACTGTTGAAAGAGTTGGAAAAAAAGTGTCATCCATATATATTAAAGCATATACAGTTTCAGTAATAAAGATTTATGCATTAATTCTGCTCTAGTTCAGCTTAGTAAAAAGTCTACTGTAACTCCGTAAATAAGTAGTGTTCTGTACTCCTATAATTGTTAAAAAGTTATTAAATAATAATGAAATACTCATTTTGATTCTTTGCACACAATGAATGGCAAGTACGAAAGGTTTGCTAAGAATATTAAATAAATTAAATAATCAGTCTTTTCTTTGTACACAATGAATTTTTAAGCAAATCACGTAAGGGCATGCTAAAAATATTCTATACTGAATTATAGTATCACTTTTTATTTGTTTGACACCCAATGTGGGAAAAGTAAAAATCAAAAGCAAAAAATTTTCAATAAAAACCTTTTATATATTTGTACACAATGAATGACATGGACCATCAGGTAAGGACATCTGGAAGTTTTGTGAAAACGGAATCCACCTCAAAAAGGCAATTTTTTACTACAACTTATCAAGTACACCTGGAAAAACAACCGTTTTCAGATTAGTTACTGACAGGATGAGTTTGTCACGTAACTATATTTGTTTACAGTAGGCTAACGTAGATCACCAAAACAACAATACCGTAGGTTTCCTAAGGTTTCTTTAAAAGCACATTAGCTCTTGAAATAATTTAATGAATGAAGCTGATACTCTGTCCCTGTAAATAGTAGGGACTATATCAGTCTGATTCCTGTTCATGGCCTAGAAATGACCCAGTATATTGCTTTTATACAATGTGCAGTAAGTGCATTACTACGAAATAGCATATGTCCATAGAAATCCGTAATGTAAGCCTAACTCCCTCTCTCTATCTTCCCCTACAAAACAGGTCAGATGCCATCATACCATCTTGTATAAGTTTGATTCATCCCATGAGTTGTTGCAACTCTTTATAAATGGCTGTAAACATGCATTTTCATGTATATAATTTAGAAATTCGCGATGTGAAAATATTATTTACCAAGAGGGAGAAGCTAATAACGCATATTATATTTCACGGTGATCTCATTTGAAGAACATATCGTTGTTAAATAGTGCTGCATTAGTTTAGATATATCTAACAAAATGCATTATGTTTAGATATGTCCAACTAAAATGATAACTCATACAAGCCGTAAACTGTGAAATTGAGAAGAAAGTATTTCTTCGGCATCGTGACTGGCGGCGTAAGTAATGATATGGGACTGAGAGGGAGCTAAAAGGCGCGGCTTGGGACGTCTTGGATCAGCTCCACGCGCTCTGATTGGTCCTAATTTTTCCCCATACTAAACTCTTCCAGAGTGGGAAATATGCGACCGGACTGCTTTTTATTTGTTGGATGCCAAGGAAATGGAAAGCTGACCTATGCCATATGAAAATCAGCCATGCAGACAATTAAGGTTCATGGCTTTATTTTTTTTTTTAATGTATGGTCACCCTCACCCATTTTGCGATGACTGCTTGATCTCTTGACTATAAAGAACTTGCTAGTTCAGTGTCAGAGACCTAAGCATTTTTTCCTCTCCGAGTGCTAGGATGAGAAGGTTAACTCAAATGTTTTTGAAAAGGAAGTTAGTTAATTTCAACGTGACAGCTTCAGGTCTCTTTTATTATCATTAGTATATTCTCTCTCTCTCTCAAACGTAACTACATGATTCTAAAATGCAGGTGTACGGAATGTGAAATGTTATTACGTTAAAAATGCGCATTATAATTTCCAACACGCTTTTTCAGTAAACACTGTTATTTTTTCTGAGGTTGACGATCAGGATCGTTATAACATCAGTTTGCAATAGGAAAGTTATCTCTCTCTCTCTCTCTAGTTTTTTTTAACGACGACACATATACCAATTCAAATCTCATGTAATTTTTTCTAACTTCTGTTGCCATACATGACTTCTGTTTCAATACAATTTAGCTTCATCATTTCCTTTACCTAACATTTAAGTCCCGTTCACATGTGGCGGAACTGCGGCGGAATCCGCGCGTATGTAAAAAGTGGCGACTTTACACAATATGGCGGTTTCCGCGCGGTTCATTCAGTATCGGCATGTAAGTGGAGGAAATAACGTGATTACGCTCTGTTCAAAATAAAAACTGCATTTCCAAAACTTAGAGAAATTTGAGCCAACTCTTCATTTATTTCATTTCAGGAATGACCATAAGATAATTTGACGATTTACGTTACACTGAATAAGGATGATAGTTCATCAAATAACATAATGCAGACGGTAAGTTATTCATTTATATATATAATGTTATGAGTACAAATCTGCACACACACAGAATGTATGTATTATATATTCATATATATATATATACATACATATACATATATATATGCATATATAGGTATGTGTGTAAATACATATGTATATATATATGATATATACATGTGTATATATGCATATATATTCATATATAAATATACATACGTATACATATTGTATGTGTGCAGATTGTGTATGTACTCATAACAACATATAAATGAATACGCTCTGTATTATGTTATTTGATGAATTATCATCCTTATTCAGTGTATGTAAATCGTCGAATTATTGTATGGTCATTCTGAACTATATATATATATATTAATATATATATATATATATATATATGTATGTATGCATGTACGTATATGACCAACGCGCAATTCACGCGTGGAACAAAAAATAAATTTCGACTCACATTAGGATCAAACACAGGTCTTTCAATTGAAAGACCTGGGTTCGATCCTGACGTGAGTCAGAATAAATAAATATAAAGATATATATATATATATATATATATATATGATATATATATATCATAATATAATAAAATAATAAATGACGTATATAACAAAGATCTTTCAAAGTAAACAGGTTTTTTTGTTTAGAGTATAGTACAAGCACGTAGCATTTGCTGCAGGTACGAAGATATGCTATTTCAACACCAGTGATAAACCTGTCTTGTCGCTACCTCAGCAAGAGATCAATTTACAGTATATTTCATTCATGATGGTCGAGTTGAACTGCAGGATAAACTGACATAATGTGAAAAGTATAAACTTAGAAATTCAATGAAAATGTCTGTGTTAAAGCAACTAGTCTCTATTTTTGCCGTGTTGCGAAGGCAAATCCGAGACGGAGCACATAAAAAGACACTATAGTAGATTCACATCGACCGTAGATTTGACGTCTACGGCCAGTCCCTTACGACGCTCCTGATTGGCTGTTGATAAGCCAAACACAGGGCTGGAAACTGTCAGTTTCTCTCGAGAGTTCACATTGGCAGGATATATGTTCCACCTTTCCTGAAAGACGTATACCTCAGGAGAGATGGAACATACATCCTGCCTATGTGAACTCTCTCGAGAGACTGAGAGTTTCCAGCCCTGCGATTAGCTTATCAACAGCCAATCAGAAGTGTCGTAAAGGACTGGCCTAGACATCAAATGCACGGTTGATGTGAATCTACTGTAGTAAACACGTGTATCTCTAACCGCGCGGAATTGCAAAGTGAAACTCGATCCGCGCGGATGTCGCGACGGTTAAGAAATCCCTGTGCTCTGTCATTGACTTTGCATCCGCGCGGATTCCCCCACCACCGTGTCGTGAACCAGGGTCTAATAAAAAAACCCTGCAAGTTCGTAAAGTTAATAAACGGATAAAGGGTATCCTGCCGGAATTACAGAATGAGAACAGATAAGCCTTCTTCTTTCCGAACACAAATATCTTGATCAAATTACTGCCATGAGAGAGACGCCCATCATCACCCTGAGCTCTGCAGAATGTGGCGAATGGACGTTGTCCTTGCAAGTTGTTTCCTCGCATCGCCGCACATGGCAACAATGTCAAGGATCTCGGAACGATGACTTCAGCAGCAGGATTTCCCCCTGTTTCTGTTGTCCTTGGAAATTTTGTTTCATTCAGGTAGTCTCGACTACTTTACCTTTCCCAAAAATGTGTGCTCTTTCAAAGAGCATAATCATCATGTCTGAAGATGTAAAAAATTACTTCATAATCTCAGCGCTGTTATTTCATTTGATTTTTTTGTGTGGTTTATTTCCATAATATCATAAATTAGCACAGCTCACCCTGATGATGAATTTCTTCTCTCTAAATAGGGCTTTCTTCTTGTTTATCTCCCACAGCTCGCAACCCAACCTTTCTGAATTTACGTTTTTCAATGGATAGATTACTATCGTTATCATTTATCTAGTAGCAGCAGTTGCATCAGTACAAACATAAAAAGCGCTCACATCATCACCTTTAAAAATGATAAAAAATTGAAAGTTGTGTGTGTGTGTGCGCATAGAGGTAAGTAGACGCCGTTAAAGCGGGAAGCTTTCGTGTTCTTGGGGCCCTGGGGGACCGCAATGGAAATTACCATAAGTTCTTTTGGAGGAATTTTAAAGTCGATACACGGTCTGCGAAAGCCCATCTTCTGACCAACAGGGCGCAAAGAAAAGAAGCCATTTTGTTTGTAATAATAGGCGAGTCGACAGGTCCTTTCCTGTTAACAAGTGATGTTCGGGGTTGGAAAGAGGTTTTCACAGATGGTCATACCAAGTTTTTCAAGAAAAAAAAAAAAAAAAAACTCTTGCATTTTCACATAGTATTTGGTGGTATAATGGTTAGTGTCGTAGTGTGTCACTAGACGTCGAGGGTTCGCGGCTCCCCTAGAGCTATGAAATATCACGGGCTCTGTATCATGATAAATTACTGCTGCAGTGTGGGGTTTGCGGTAGGAGGTTGAAACCGGCCTTCTTGGGAGGCTTAAATTTCAAGTTAATGGCCCCAATGTGTTTGTTTTATGTGATTGGGTTTCGTTTACTGAAATAATATAATGATGATATGATAATAACAACCGGAAGATAATTACATAATTCTATCACACCCATTGTCGAGGAACGCGTCAACTATTTATAATGTTATAAAATAAAACTTTTATTTGGACTTGAAATACCTTTAAAATCTTGACAGTTTCTTCTGGTAAGGAGTATAGTAAGCTGCCTCTGGCAAAAATCGATTACAATCAAATAAATGAGAACCCTTGGACGTTTTATTCAAGATTTATTTTTAAAGATTCAAGATGAAGAAAACGCTACTCTTCCTTTTCACTGATTTGCTTATTTGCAATCTCTCTTTTTTTGCAGCTTTTCTTGTATTCGCTGCTGAGGACGACGCGAAGAAGAAATAATCTTACCTCATCTTGCAGAGACGAAAAAAGTATGGGACGAAAAAGGTAGGAGACATGACCTCTGTTCAATTTTACTTTGTATGTTTTTGCCAATTTGCTAAAGGAAGTTCTTCTTACCTGAAGATACTCTGGCATCCGCCTTATAATCATGATGTATTTGGAAGTAAAGATATGAAGTGTAAAAAATAGAAATATCCATGCATAAGACAAGTGTTTTTGAATCTCCAGTAAGACAGATATGCTTTCACAGCCTGTAATGATAAATATGTCTGCCTGTCTGTCTTTCCATTTCAGTGAAATGAGATATTTTTTTATATCTATGTAATGACCATAACGATTCCATTACGCAAAGAGGAAATTTCAAACTAATATGTCGTCGTATTTATGTCTGTAATAATAATTTTTTCTCTCCCATAAAAAAACACACACACAGACATACACATCAAGAATAAAAACATGCTTTAAAATTATAGTGACTGAAATGCGTATTCTGTGTAAAACCCAACTAATTAGAAATCCAAGATTTCGGATATTTGATCAGCATATTTAAAAAACACACATAGCAAGTAAAAGTAAGATATGTGTATGGATGACAAATAACTTAATAAGACAAAAGGTTATGAGTAAATAGGGGGTTGGTTTCTATAAAGCAAAATACATGACCCAGATGTTTTTTTTTTTTTTTTTTTTTTTTTTTTTTTTTTTTTTTTTTTTTTTTTTTTTTTTTTTTTTTTTTTTTTTTTTTTTTTTTTTTTTTTTTTTTTTTTCAGTGTATTACTGCATATTCTCATTAGTATAACTGCTCGATGCAATGCTGTAAATGTTGAATGTTGTGCACCATGAAGCTGTTGATGGCAACGTTATGGAAAAGTACAAAAGTCCAGTATTCAAGGATAATTCCTAATGGATTTTACTCATAAAAGCAAGTGATCATGTGAAAGAACATCCAGAACAAACTCACTAGAGAGAGAGAGAGAGAGAGAGAGAGAGAGAGAGAGAGAGAGAGAGAGAGAGACGTTTATATTGGGAAATTCAAATTCCAGTAAAATCAGTCTCCCCGGAAAAGGAAGCAACGGGGTAAACTATCCGAAACTCTGCCAAGGGAAGAAAGAACAGTCTTGACAACTCCGCTTACCAAAAGCAGCACGATGAATACCAGGCGTTTGTTTGTTTGTATGGTGTTTTTACGTTGCATGGAACCAGTGGTTATTCAGCAACGGGACCAACAGCTTTACGTGACTTCCGAACCACGTCGAGAGTGACCTTCTATCACCAGAAATACACATCTCTCACACTTCAATGGAATTCCGGAGAATCGAACTCGCGGCCACCGAGGAGACGTTGATGACCATACCGATCACGCCACTAAGGCGCTTACCAGGAGTTTGTGGCTGACATACAGAGCCGACCAGCAGAAGCAACACTTCGGGACTCGGGAGACGAGCAGAGTAATGGGAG
>NC_087205.1:58938497-58948497 GCF_015104395.2 Macrobrachium nipponense
GACAATTCTGAGGTTAAATTCTTGCCCTTCTTCAGGTATTGACAGGCTGATTTGTATACCTAAGTGATGATTAACAAGTGAATAATAACACATACACATAGTACTACATGCATAGCTACATATATAAACACGCTCGCGCGCGCACACACACACACACACATATATATATATATATATATATATATATATATATATATATATATACCATAATTTAGATAGACAGATAGCTAGAAAAACTTTAATAATAACCACTTATAAAAGTAAATTTAGTTTTTCAGTTAATAACATGATTTAGCACATTAGTGCATAAAGCACGACATAAATGAGAGAGGAAAGAGAGAGAGAGAGAGAGAGAGAGAGAGAGAGAGAGAGAGGAGAGAGAGAGAGAGAGTTAAAACGGGCTTCGTGCCAAGCTATTTAAATCTATGATTGAGTTTGTTAAACCAACCAAGGTCTAAAGAATCTTTAGACCTTGGATTTGTTCAGCTTGGGGAGAGTGGTGTGTCCGAATTCATTGCCCCTGCTGGGGGGGGTCCTACCAGATGTAAAGGATGTGTGTGATTCATAGACACATTCAGCCCCTCCTTCCCAGGATGTTGGTTATGAAACAACAGCCGACTTTAAACGAGAGGTTGGAATGTTCTCTGCAAGAGTAATTTATGGAAAATGAGGCACTTAGTCTGTTCTGTAGAACTTAAAGAGAGATCAACGGCGTTGAACTTTGACAAGAAATTTGGTAATGTTCCTCATAATATTGCGCTATTCACTGCTCAAGACGAAGAATGGCGAATAAAAAAGGAAAAAGCCATTTGTTCAACATTTATACGACGTTTGATTGCCTAGAACGAGGCCAAGGCAAAGTCTCAGATAATAGATGAGAAAACGTTCAAAATACTAGGTTCTCTGACCTTTAGGTTATTGACTGCCTCCAGGCTAGAATTAATAAGCATAGAATAACAACGTCTCATACAATCTATATAGGCTGCAATTAAGGAAGCCCGCAGCAATTACAAAGGACTCCCACAGGGATCTGGCTTCTTGGCTTTTCCTTGACTAAAGAATTGATATCTGAGTAATAAAGCATTTGAGCTTTCAGTTAAATTAACGAAATATTTCATGCATTTTATGTAAAGCGATGGAAAAGCTCAGACCTAGTATATATCGAGTTGCGCTGGAAGAATGTAGAAAAGCCATTACTTGTGTCATAAAAAAAAAATCAAAGTTATTCAGTGCATTTTGCTGGTAATTTCATGGCCGATTATTCTTATACGAGGCCTGTGAGTATGAGCAAATATGCAGGCGGGGCCAGGTCCGCAATATTACGTGCATACACCGACGTCATCCGGGCGACTTAAGGCTTGGTTGAGGTTGCTCTGGCAAACAAACGGGCCACGGCACACCTTTACCTCAATCCGTAGGCTTGCCAGAATACTGTCTCGCTTTCCAATGGGAAATCTGCTAAAGGCCGAGGCGGTTTCCGACCCTTATTAGTTTCTGAAGGAAGATTTTTATTTTCTTGGTGAACGTCGTTGTGGTGCTGTTTGCAAGGAAAAGAGAGACGGGGGAAAATTCAAGAGTCGATGTTTTTGTGATTGTTTTCGTGGTGCTACAAACATTCATGCGCAACTCGGTAAAATTAAGTGGTAATTGCTTAAAGTATGTACTTAATTTGAAAGTCAGGTTTAGTGACTGATTAGAGTTTTCATACTATATCCATTTGATGACACATTTTTC
The DNA here is from genome assembly GCF_015104395.2 of Macrobrachium nipponense. NCBI lineage: Eukaryota > Metazoa > Arthropoda > Malacostraca > Decapoda > Palaemonidae > Macrobrachium > Macrobrachium nipponense. Next base: position 58,940,232 of record NC_087205.1, read on the forward strand.
GTAAACAGCACCTCTTGAGAATGATCAGACTGAAAATGTTTGTAATGTCACATGAAGCAAGACCAGATCAAACCTAAAGGAACCAGCTAATTCACAACAGCAATAAGCATCCCCATAAACACATTATCAGAAAGGGAGTTGGCATAAAAAACAGCGAAAGCAAAAAATCCATTCCTCAAAGAAACACTATGATAGAACAAACAACCTTTCGAAATTAATCTCAAACTGAGATTGAATAAACGTATTCATCCAATTTCGCTGAAGGAATATGTGTTCAGTTACTTCGAACTAATACAGCACAAAGAAGCATCCACTGGTATTTCATACTGATTAATACGAAGAGAACCCGTACAAGTCCTGAATTATCTTTGTCTCATTTCTGAAAAGATGACACAGCCAAGGTCGGAACAAGTTTTCATGGAGGACAAAGTTTCGGATTTCCAAACTCGCGGCGGAACTCGTTATCCTAATTAAAGGAGTTTCAGATGTGCAATGGAGTCGAATTTATTCAATAGATATATGCATAAAGAATCTTTCAACATTGCAGAATATGTAACCTTGTGCTATTCTAAGAAAATATTTTGATCAATTCCAGGCAGCGAAAGCAGACCTTGAAGACCTTATGAAGAATATCTCTTGCGAAAGTCAGTGATATCTTCTGTCCTATTGTTCTCTAGACTTCTGTCTCAGAGACCCAGTGAGACATTAGAATAACCCTCTAAATAAATCACAGTGCTTCAGACAAAGGAAACAATCCTCTTTGTGTATATTGTGATTTTGTTTACAGTCAGTTCACGGTCATGTTCATTTTATTCTAATCATTCAGTTGCTTCAATTCTGTTCCTGTCACTATCTATGAATGTGCTTATGTGTATATATAGATTAGACTGGCCCCTCTCAAAAAAAAAAAATTAAACCCCTTGCATTTAAGAATAAGAATCAGAAATATAATTGTGAGAAAGAGTAACGAAGTACTGACAATGAATCAGTTTTACTGGTGATGATTATCTGCTTGCAAGAAAAGGGAGGATGAGGAAATCATTGTATTCTCATCCTGAGGGAAGGGTGGAATCAGTTTTGACAAATTGTGTAAATTCTAAATACATATACACACACACACACACTCGTAAAGTTACGTATAAACGCACACACATATATATCAGCTACGCATGCATGCAGCATATATATATATATATATATATATATATATATATTATATATATAGTATATATATATATATATATTATATATATATATATAGTATATATATATATATATACATTACAATATATATATATATATATATATATATATATATACTTTAATCCTTATTATACTGGTATTGGAGAATTGATAGCAATTATACAACTACCTTATTCTTTCAAGAAGTTGGATTTCAGTTGAACAGAATATGGAACTATTATGAAAAAAAAGTCAATGTAACTTTCTGTAAATTTTTTTCTATTTATTTGCAAATCTTGCTTAACTTACATTATTGGCATGGTAATTCCACTGCACACATACACACAAACACTTATATGTAGACAAGTACAATAATTTACACCTCCTTGGAAAACATGCTGCGGGCGCCCATGGCCACGGGAAAAATGAAAGAGTACCAAGCACTTTCGTGATATTTTAACGCTTTGTACCCCGAAAAAGTGTTGAAATAACACGAAAGCGATGGTACACCCACTTATTTTTCTTGTGGCCATAACTGAATATATTGTCACACGCTATTTACTGACTTATAAGATATATATATATAGATATATATATATATATATATATATATATATATAATGTGTGTAATCACAAATGCTAACATTATCTCATTTCTAATATTATCAATGTTATTTGTAATATGGACAAATTTTGTGTTTCAGGAATGGTAATTCCCCGCCAGTTCAGTGCGACTATCTGAGGCTATGCGACATTGTGGCTTTTAGGAGAGAGAGAGAGAGAGAGAGAGAGAGAGAGAGAGAAATTTTGAAAAAGACAATAGTTTTCGACTGGTCTCTGGGACAAGCGAATTCATAGTAGATAGTCCATGAGACAATGGCTAATTGCATTGCTAACAATGGACGATTCAATGAAGTCCCCTCGTGGTTGCCACACGTACAACTTTTTTTTTCCTGTTCTATTGTTTTCCTTCACTTGGCGATTGTGGTCTTGTGTCAGTTATTAAAACAATGCTTACAACTACGAGTATAAAGGGGGTTGATAAGATTAAAATCCTCCTTTTTATAGCAAGTGGATTTAATAATGGGAGACTTGAGGTTACTCGAGGAAATTGCACAAGAGACTGTCAGCTCTCTCTCTCCGTCCCCTCCCACCCACTGGCTCCCCTGAATCAGGTAAAAAAGCCAAAGGTAAAAAAAGTCACAGAAAAAAATGTCATAAGAAAAAAAGCCACATTAATCTTTCCTAGATTGTGACTCTAAGGACTTTAAACTGGTATGTTTGCGGCGTGTTTAGTACAAGCCCGTTGGGGATTACCGTAGAAACATAAACAAAAGACTGTAAATATCGTAAAGAGAATGACCCCCAAGAAATATTAGTGCTAGACAACGACCCCTGAAAACCCTTGAGGGTCACTATCTAGGAAAGATCCTAAATATTTTCTGTTTTATCACTCTAATAATTGCTCTAATTGCCACCATGAATTAATGTGACTGTTTCTTCCTGTGACTTTTTTTCCCCAGCTAAAAATTGTGACTTTTCTGACTTTTTTTCTGTGACTTCATTACCGGCCACCGGTTCCCACTACACTAACCGCCGTCTTCCCCCCCCCCCCCCCCCCCCCGCCCCCCCGCCGTTCCCAACCCTGCAGTTCACCAGACCCATAATCGTTTTTAGCATTTATTCAAATTTGGTCACATGATGAAACATGCGACTGTCTTCAAAGGCGGATGCGTATCCGTGATTGGAACGTTGATCTATATGGCCGTATCAGCGTCATGGCGAAAATCATTATGGTTGTTATTATATATAACCACCGAATCACTCTCTTGAACTCTCACAGGGGCAGCCCGAAAGATTTGCTCTTAGTTTATAACTGAAAAACGATTGTGTATTCCTGACCTGTCCAGTGACCAGCGAGGATCAGCGACTAATCTCTGTTTTTCGAGAGGCGTAAGCGCTGCATTCATCATTTTCATTTCATAAGAATGTCAAAGTGTAAACCCAGTAGGCACTAGCAAATGTATATCATGTGGTATCTACACTCATACATAAAAGAATATAGTCAGTGAAAACGTCAAAGAAGTTTGACAGCCAATAGGGAATAGACCGAGAGAACTGATAAAAAGTGAAAAGCAGAAAGCAGTACGAGTGCAATCTAAGCACCGATGCTGGAAAGAACCTTTGGTGGTATCTACAGTGTGTCCATTGTAAGTAGAAGGCCTCCTACTCTGAAGTCCTGAACGGTCGAATACAGAGGACGGCCGGAGAGCTCAAGAACAAGATGAGATTAGAAAGCATAAAAAGGCTTTTCATTGAAGGAGCCAGGAAACGCTGACAAAACTTACCCCATCTGTTTCTTTGAACTATATTTTCTTCTAGTCTGTCGTACAACGAGATTCTGTGATCTGAATAAACAATGAACACTTCCCATATCCACGTAGAATAGGCAATAATAAGCTAAATAAAACATTTGATAAACTAAAGTTTTTTTCTTATCTATGCCGAATTCTATCCACCCGTTTGTAATATCATATTTCAATTTAGACAATATTGTATAATGTCTAGGCACCAACCAAGACACGTAAACTAAGACTAAGATTCCTTCCCAAAAGAATGCGATCAAATGAGGAAATGGTGTCATGAAAGCGAGACTAATGAGGGCGACATCAAAAGAAGATTGGCCTTTACACGCAGCGTCGCTCTCTGCAATTTCACGAGTTACAACTGGTCACACTGAGCCTCATGTTGCGGGTCCGTGCTCCTGCACTAAACAACTGAATGAAACCTTGTCCGGAACCTTTCTTAATAGGGAATGAAGGGCAACAATAAACAACTAAAAAATGAATGTTGAATGAAACTCAGACACGGCCCATGAAACGCTCAGTGTTATTGCGTTTCCAGACGCACGATCATGGCTAACTTCAACCTTATGTGAAATAAAAAAAAGCTATTGAGGCTAGAGGGATGCAATTTGGTGCTTGATGATTGGAGGGTGGATGATTAACATACCAATTTACGGCCCTCTAACCTCAGTAGTTTTCAAGATCTGAGGGCGGACAGAAAAATACGGACAGACGACAAATAGCCATCTCAATAGTTTTCTTTTACAGAAAAATATAATTCTACATTTAGAATCAGTGTAAGATTAAAAAAATCATACCACAGAAATAGATGTTTATATCTGGCCATTAGAGGTCCACCGTGCAATGGTAAAGAATGTGGGTTTTGAGGCCTATTACAAGTTATGCGACTGAATTAATAGTTTTCGAAACTGTCGTAGCATTTCCTCTTCCTCCGAAGATTATTTATTCTTGATATGTTGAAACCTGGTTTCAGCGTCCTGGGTGTGTTGTTTTTGTATATATATGATTCCTCTTTCCTCAGTAATATCGGCCCTCTGCCATAGTTTTTTCTCTTTTCTTTGTTGCGATCTCTTATTCCTCCATTCAAGGCCACTTTCTTTTAGAGGTAAATTACATTTTTCACGAGTGAACGAGCTGTTCAGAACAATATATATATATATATATATATATATATATATATATATATATATATTTTATATATATATATATACATGTATATATATATATATAAACATATATATATATATATATATATATATATATATATATATATATATATATATATATATATATATATATATCTATATATATATATAGCGAATACCACGGGAAAATGATAGTCAGAAATCCAAGCGCTTTCGTCTTTATTCAGACATCGTCAAGGAGCTACTAAAGTACAATTGGAGAGGAAGGCCTCAGGTACAACAAGATCAGGAATACCAGATGGTTAATTATCAAAAGGGTAAAAATTAAAAGGGATAATCCAGGATTATCGGATATCACACGGTCACAAACTTACCCTAACCGAAATTACAAAGTATCTTTACAGTCCAAAACATGTAAAAAAACTAAATATATTAATTTGTTGCTTATATTTATCTACAACTTTTTTAATTATGAAAGCATCAAGTTTAAAAAAAACCAAGGACTTAAATTTAGAACATTTCTATTATTTGACTTGATAAAACAAGATTCAATGATATTCCTTTTAACTGTGTCCATTACATGGGACTAAGGCTCTTGCTTGACTCCAGTTAATAGGATGGTCTAAATCTCTCATATGTACAAATAATGCATTCGATATTTGCCCAGTTCTCACAGAATATTGATGTTGCTTGAGACGCTGTGAAAGATCTAGATTTGCCGGTCTGTCCGTAATAGACTTTATCACACTTTTTGCAAGGAATTTCATATATGCAGCCTGGAAGATCTTTGGGAGAATTTTTGATTACTAAACTCTTGACATTAATATTACTGAAAACAACATTTATGTTAAAAAGCTTTAAAATTCTAGGAATATCTAAAAACCTTTCATCATAAGGTAATTTTAGAATGTTACGCTTACTAAATTCAAGTTTGTCATTAGTTGAATAAAATGTTTTTCTAGCTCTTTTCCATGCCACATCTACAAAAGTCCTTGGGTATTTAAGTTTCAATGCAATATCATAAATAGTTTTAATTTCGTTGTCAATAAACTGCGGGCTACAGACACGTAAAGCCCTTAGGAACATCCCAGAAAAAACAGAGAATTTAACATTTTGATGGTGATTGGAGTAGTAATGAACAAAAGAGGCAATATTAGTTGATTTTCGAAAGACTGAAAAGGTGAAATTTCTATCATTTCTATGGACAGTTACATCAAGAAAATTCAAATTACAATTTCTTTCTTCCTCTAAAGTAAATTTTATAGAAGGGACTAAACCTCCAGGAATTCCTTAATAATCTCAATAATTTAGTCCCTTCTATAAAATTTATGGTAGAGGAAGAACGAAATTGGTAATTTGAATTTTCTTGATTGTAACTGTCCATAGAAATGATAGAAATTTCACCTTTTTCAGTCCTTTTCGGCAAATCAACTTAATAATTGCCTCTTTTGTTCATTACTACTCAATCACCATCAAAATGTTAAATTCTCTGTTTTTTCTGGGATGTTCCTAAGGGCTTTACGTGTCTGTAGCCCGCAGTTTATTGACAACGAAATTAAAACTATTTATGATATTGCATTGAAACTTAAATACCCAAGGACTTTTGTAGATGTGGCATGGAAAAGAGCTAGAAAAACATTTTATTCAACCAATGACAAACTTGAATTTAGTAAGCATAACATTCTAAAATTACCTTATGATGAAAGGTTTTTAGATATTCCTAGAATTTTAAAGCTTTTTAACATAAATGTTGTTTTCAGTAATATTAATGTCAAGAGTTTAGTAATCAAAAATTCTCCTAAAGATCTTCCAGGCTGCATATATGAAATTCCTTGCAAAAAAGTGTGATAAAGTCTATTACGGACAGACCGGCAAATCTCTTTCACAGCGTCTCAAGCAACATCAATATTCTGTGAGAACTGGGCAAATATCGAATGCATTATTTGTACATATGAGAGATTAGACCATCCTATTAACTGGAGTCAAGCAAGAGCCTTAGTCCATGTAATGACACAGTTAAAAGGAAAATATCATTGAATCTTGTTTTATCAAGTCAAATAATAGAAATGTTGATGCTTTCATAATTAAAAAAGTTGTAGATAAATATAAGCAACAAAATTAATATATTTAGTTTTTACATGTTTTGGACTGTAAAGATACTTTGTAATTTCGGTTAGGGTAAATTTGTGACCGTGTGATATCCGATAATCCTGGATTATCCCTTTTAATTTTTACCCTTTTGATAATTAACCATCTGGTATTCCTGATCTTGTTTGTACCTGAGGCCTTTCTCTCCAATGGTACTTTAGTAGCTCCTTGACGATGTCTGAATAAAGACGAAAGCGCTTGGATTTCTGACTATCATTTTCCCATGGTATTCGCTTATTTATGAAGTCACGTGCATCTACTGTGATTTTTAAGCATATATATATATATATATATATATATATATATATTATATATATATATATATAATATATATATTTATATATATATATATATATATATACTATATATCTATATATATATATATATATATATATATATATATATATATATATATATATATTTATTGTTCTGAACTGCTCGTTCACTCGTGAAAAATGTAATTTACCTCTAAAAGAAAGTGGCCTTGAATGGAGGAATGAGAGATCGCAACAAAGAAAAGAGAAAAAACTATGGCAGAGGGCCGATATTATGAGGAAAAAGGAATTTACATAAAAGCTGGACTTCAGTTTTAAATGCACTATATTTACATTAATTTACATAGGTCCAGGAATTAACAAGGTGGTTGATTGTCAATCCACAGGAAACACGTGGCTGGGGCAACCAGACATTTCTGTTCAGTATTTTGCACAAACGGGTTATTGAAAATGCAAGGCTCACTCCAAAGGGTTCCCAATTTCTCGTGTAATCAGGCACAGTGTTTGTCTGCAAAAAGATTGTATCTTAGGATAAATACTGAGGCGAGGGAACACATGGGCAAGCGTGACACACTACTTTCTTTCAATCAACAAATTTACAAACCGCTCACGGGGGATGGAAATGACTGGGAGTTCGCGGAAGGAACTATTACATTGCTTGAATTAACTAAGGGAGGTTTACTAGTATCACAAGGGGAGTAATCATAGCATTGAACCAAAACTGGGGGAGTGAGAAGCTAAACAAAGGAGGGAGGAAGTCGCCTTGGAAGAATGGAAATGAAATACAGACAAAAGGCTAAACAATTCCCTGGCTGAACTGGAATTTACTCTCACAGTACCTGGAAATCCTGGGCTTGGCAGTCTTCTTATCTGCTGACATTTCTGTGCACTATGGAAGTATAAAAATACTTGGGACTTCCCCAGAGGAGGCAGGGGGAGCTGAAGTAGTGAAGTGGTGTCTGCAGGAAGTTCTGAGCTCTCCTAGCTCTGTTAGGTTCTGAGGACGAACTGCTGTGTCCCTGCCCTTTTAAGACTTCACCCGGTAAGCGCCGCCCAATCCCTGTTGGGGGTAAATTCAGGACAGCCAATGGGAGTGGAGATAGCTTTCTAGAGAATGGAGGCTTTTAGTTCAAAGGGGCAACTTGCATAT